>NC_050180.1:13724415-14024415 GCF_008315115.2 Sander lucioperca
TTAGTGTTGCTGAGCAGTAGAGTTGACAGATGAGTGAATCCAGGATACGGAATAGGTCCAGTACCCCAAACGTGAGCATTTAGTCCCTTTAACTTTAATTCCTTCAATTTCCTTCAAAGCTCACTTAACCTGAAGCTCCTCCACATCCTCTACACAGTATGCAGATGTTGCCTTTGAAGTAAAAACTCAAAAATTGAGTCTTAGTTCTCAACCGAAAGGACATACAAATACCCATGTAGTGTATTGGAATTAAAATGAACATGGATCTGCTGTTTTATGTATTATTATTATTATGTATGTATGTATGTATGTATGTATTTAAATAGTATTCAACTGTGTATTTAATTCTGTTTTGTTTTATGTCAAGAAGTTAACAAAGATCCACTTTACACCACTATACAGGTGTGTGGTAATACGTGTAGTATTGAAAAAAATATCTATATTTACAGTACATATTAATGAATTTCTTAATGTGTGAACACCATAGACACCTAAGGGTTCGTCAGGGACATATATACAACTCTTGTAACAGATAACGCACGGGGCTCTATTTTTATGCAAAGTGGCGTTTTCCTAAGAATCACTGAGGTTCTTTCTTCACCTGCTAGTTTGGTATTTGGGATTTGCCTTGTGCTACAGTGCACAACATAGGATGTTGAGATATTTCAGTCCGACCCAAAGTGGTGGACCGACTGACAGGCTGAGTGACAGACTGCTAAATGGCTAAAAAGTAGGGCTGTTTGATTTAAAAAAAAAAAAAATTTAAATCGTGATTAATTGCTGAATTTCTATAGTTAATTGCAATTAATCGCATGTTTTATCACATGATTAAAATTCTATTATTTTGCATTTCAGAACTGTTTTTTAAGTACATATTAACAATGGAAAGCAATTATTACCAGTGTATCTTGATTGGGAATCAAATGAATCCAAAGAAAGTGACTTTATGAACTTGATTTTAAGATTTTATTTGTTTATTATTTATTCATTTACTGTAAACAAAAGAAAAATCTGTGAATCTAGTCACACATTTGAATCTAGAGTCAATATAGTGTGCAGTAACTCCTAAATAATTTTGATTACTCACTGATGTCAACATACATCAAATACAAAAATAGAAAAAGCCTGATGAGTATACAGCATCTGACATTGTTACATGAAGTAAATGAAGTAATAAAAGAGAGACAAAGGCTATATGAGAGTATATACAATAACCAGTAGTCCAGTGCTTCCTGTCTCATGATACCATCAGGAGTATAAATAGAAAACAAAACAAAACAAAAAGAACAATTACACACACACACATACACACACACACACACACACTCACAAAAAAAAAAAAAAAAAAAAAAAAAAAAGGCCCAGAGAGGAGAATCAAACCCTTAGTCAGTGCTGAAAAAATACATAGAAGCCTGTTTTATATTTTGGTCATTTAGGTCTCATCAAGTAAAGCCAAAAATGGTTTCCACGCTTTCTCATAATAGTTTGGTGCATCCCCTCTGCTAAGGCGAATCTGTTCCATCCTAGAAACACAAACCATTTCGTTGAGCCACCTCTTAAAGCAAGGAGATGATGGAGACTTCCAGTTGAGTAAAATCAATTTCTTGGCCGCTACCATGCCTGTTTTAAGTGCCTGCTTACAGTGGGAAGGGAGGGTCGATGCCTTTTCAGAGGAGCCAAAGATTGCCAGGTTACAGTCTGGTTGAATGTTTATTTTATATTGCTTAGAGAACCAGTTAAATATGTCACTCCAAAAGTTGTCCAGTACTGGGCAGTACCAGAATAAATGTGAAAGTGAAACTTTGGCTCCGCCACATCTATCACACATGGGAGACACTGATTCAAATATTCTATTAAGTTTAGTTTTGGAATAATGCAGTCTATGTATGACTTTAAATTGAATTAACCGATATCTAGAGTTTATAGAACACTTCTGTATACCAGACAGGCCCTCCTTCCATACTTCCTCTGACAGCGGAACTCCCAGGTCTTTTGCCCATGCCTCCCTGAGATGACTGGTACCCGCTGGTGTCTCAAAGGCAGTGATAAAGTGGGAAATCAAGTGTTTGGAGTTTGGTTGTAAGAGAAGTGTATCATAAAAATTATAATTGTGTGGTCTATTTGGGAAATTAGAAACATGTTCCCTAACAAAATGTCTCACCTGTAAATATCGATAAAAATGTGACTGAGGGAGGTGATATCTAGCCTGGAGCATAGGGAAAGAAGCAAAATTGTTATCTATGAAAAAACCCCATCCGTCAATCTTGGTTTGAACAAGTGATTGCCTGCAGTTTGGCTGCTTTCTCCGTGTCGTACAGGCTGTGTATGCATGCGTGAAACTACTGTCCCCCTTGACGGCAATGTATAAGACGGGTCAGAACATGCCAAGTCTTCTACGATGCTGACAGGTCTGCAGTTCGTTGCCACCCATTTTGCAAGAACGGTAGTAATTTTTTGGGATTTGGTTTCATCCACAGGTCGGCAAGTACTACTCTCCAAAATAGTGCTTTGCCTGAGCCTGCTAGCATCAACCTGAGTCACGTTAACTGTACTACTATGCTTAGCTCGTAGGTGGTAGCTCAAGCTTGATGTGCTTCGGTGATATTTTAATTCAGCTTTACACAATGTGCATATGGCTTTCGACCTGTCCGGGAGTTTTGGAAAATAAAAAGCGCCATTCAGAATTGTGTTGCTGCTGTCTTTCTCCATCATGCCTGCAGCCTGCAGCAGCAGGATGTGTTACGAGGAAGTATGGCAAAGTGCGGCAAAGGGTCAAAATAGTAGCCTGTTAGGCACAACGCCAAGCTGAGTGAAGTGTAAAGTAAATTAATAAATGCTGGCATGCGATTAATGCGATTCAAAAAAATGTACGCTTAAAAGTTAATGCTGACAGCCCTACTAAAAATATTAGTTAGCTTTTGTTGGCAGATAACAAAATGCAGGCACAACAGCATATATTATCATTGTAGCCTATATTTGAAAACAACACTAAGATAAGTGAATGGCCTGGCATTTTTCAAGCATCTATGTTTTTAACTTGGTTGTGTTGGACTGTAGTTAGTCCTTCCTTTGTTGGGCTCATATTAACATTTTGTGGTGTATGGCTTTGAATTACTGTCTCTAAGTAATATAAGGTCAATAAAATCCACAGGGGATATGCACTAGCTGCATAAAGATTGTGGCTCTCATGGGTGACATTAGTAACTCTTCCCAAAGTGCAGCACAACACCAGCAATTGCCTCAGCTAAGGAGGGTGTTGTCAAGTTAACTTAACTTAATGTTCCTATTAGACCCGATGTGTTATTAAATATAATGCTTCAGTTTCTAACAAGTATTCAGTTCAGTTTGGGATTTTCAGTTCAGTTCATTTATTCAGTATCTTAAAGTGGAATTCGTCAGACTGTAGTAGTGATACAAAAGTGGCCATATGGGGAAGATGTTGCAGCAGCAAAGCAAACTTTTTGCATCATATTTTATATTCTTGCACACTTATCTATAGGGCTGAACGATTTTTGAAAATAATCTAATTGCGATTTTTTCCCCAAATATTGCGATTTCGATTCGATTTTTTTTTAAGCTCTTTGTCTTCTGTATTATTCAACAAAGAATAATATAATAATGTATAGTATGAACACACAATTACACACTAGACAGTTAAATAAGTAAAAATATAGTACACACACACACACACGTCATTTTTTACAGTGCACAGAGAGGATCTGCCTCCAGCCCCTCCCCCTCGTGAAGTTGCTGCCGTGTGCACTTGTTCAGAGAGGCTATCGTTGCGTTAGCTAGTTGCTGGTGTTCTTGCCGTGGGATTAACTGTACTAATAAAACTGTTGAAACACCGCGGCCACGCTGCTGTGAAAGCTCCCCGAACGTCATTTATCAGAGTCTGGTTGTTACCCCTCTCAGTGGCAGCTCCTCCACTCATATCTTTATAACGGAGCTAACCGCTAACCGCTAATCAGAGCTAATCGTTGCCAACCGAGCCTTGAGTTCTGTGTGCCTGTATCCATTAACTGCATGTATAGACTCTGTCGGTACACGATCCGTTCTGCCTGCACGATCCGTTCTGCACATGCGCAAGATAATACTGTTTTACGTATCCATACGACCTGCACGATCTGTTCCACGCTAGCCTATGGCTAGCCTCCACCGGGAAGCTAACGTTAGTTTAGCTAACAGCTAATTCGGCTAACCGCTAGCTGACAGCTAGATTCAGTCTAAAATAACGTTAACTCAAACGTAATGGGAAAAGCAGGCTACAGCTAAATTAAGACTTCACAGTAATAACAATAAAGACAAGTATTGAGTGATTGTATTTTAAATGAGCACAAGTAAAGTAGAACTGACGTAACAGCTGTTATATATGTTAGGTGTTTGTTATATATGTCAACGTTTATTTTCAAGTTTTATTTTGAGGGTCTTTTAAAGTTATTACATGCTGTCTCAGCTAGCAGTTAGCCGAATTAGCTGTTAGCTAAACTAACGTTAGCTTGGCTGTCGACTGGAAGCGTGGAACAGATCGTGCAGTGTCGTAAATCCTCGTACAACCGCGCATGCGCGAACATTTTGCGCATGTGCAGAACGGATCGTGCAGGCAGAACGGATCGTGTACCGACAGACTCAAGCCCGAATAAAACCCTTCATTTTATTAAAATGGCTGTAAAAGTTTTAAACTACAACTCAGAGTTGTTTGAATGACAGAAATCAGCTCAAGGTACAGTGTAGCGTTTGCATGCTAGTTGATGCTTTCTCTACGGAGTACAGACTGATTGCTCTCGTGAGTCATGTGATCAAATTGCAGCCTTTACGATTAGGAAATCGCGTTTTAACATATCGCGATATTATCGAAAATGCAATTAATCGTTCAGCCCTACTTATCTAGTTGTGAGTGTTTTTACATGTTTGAGGAAAAATAATCTCCCATTTCTTTTTCTTTTATAAATAGATAGGCTATTTAATCTTACATGTCTTTAACCTAACACTGTTATTTCACTTTTACAGTTGCTATCAGCATGGTCTAAATATGTAACTACTTCAGAAAGTGCTTCAATTCTGAACGGCCTAAGTCTGAACTTTGTGTATCAGAGGCGTGTCACAGTACATTCGACAAGGATAAGAGTGATGGATGTTGCAGCATGTTGTTCCAGCGGAAGAAACTGCTTTGTGTTGACTCTCACGTACACAGAGCTGAGGGTGGCTGTTAATTATTGATTTAATAAGCTCAGCATGGGTGTGAGTGTGTGGCATACAGACTCAAATCCTATTATAAGAGTGTGTGTGTGTGTGTGTGTGTGTGTGTGTGTGTGTGTGTGTGTGTGTGCATGTGCGTGTGTGTTGACGTGAAATGTCTCTATGTTTTCTCCTCTTTTAGTTTACTGTGATGCCACATGTCTTCCATGTCTTTAACACCTTTTCCAAAGCATCAGAAAAACACTTGTGCTATACAGTATGCTGGGCTATACAGTTTATTATAGCTCAATATATGATGGAAGGTGAGAACATACTGTAATTTTTACTTTGGGCTGATATGATTATAGACAAAGTTCCTTGATAATTGATGGTTTAGTCATGACAGTGGGCAAGCTTGGTGTGAAATTAAACATATATTAAGAATGAATGTATTAATCTAGTCTTAGCAGGGTAGTGACCGATGCAGCCACACAGTACCAAGAAGGAAAAACAATACCAATATATAGGGCTGGGTATCATACCTGAACACATTTTTAGTACCGAAATAAATACATTGGTAGCCAGAGTATCAAAAACTGTCATGTACTGAAGGTTGGTTATATTTTACTTATTTAGTCTGATATCTCCTGATTTAAATCATAATTTTTACAATTTTAGAATGCATTTTATTTAGACAAAACATTAGCCTTCTTTTTTAAAAACATCTGTTTTGGTATCAGTACTGAAACTCGTCGATCCATCAACCACACATGGTCAACCCTATATGTGTGTGTGTGTGTGTGTGTGTGTGTGTGTGTGTGTGTGTGTGTGTGTGTCATAGGGGCCTTGTTGAATGGAGCAGTCAGTCCCATGTTGGACAAGTCACCTCCCTGTACCTTATGGCTACAGCACACACACACAACCACACACTTGAACAGATGGGAGTCTCAGTAGTGGATGATGGAGGGACTCGTGTGTTTGTGTATATGTCCCTAAGGGCATGGGACACACACACACACACACACACACACACACACACACACACACACACACACACACACACACACACACACACACTCCTTCTGTCCATTACAGACATCCACAAACACTAATTACTGCACCACAGGGGTGAGAGAGCACTCTGAATAAGAAGTGTGTGTGTGTGTGTGTGTGTGTGTGTGTGTGTGTGTGTGTGTGTGTGTGTGTGTGTGTGTGTGTGTGTGTTGTGGCTGATGATAATATTGTGCCACTGACAGGTACAACATTAAAAAAAACCTTTTCACACACATGTAGGATACAACAATCCTGGCTTGATTTTGGTCGTTCACACAATAACACTTTTTTCACACATGAAATGACTGTTCTGAATGGATTCATCTCTCTATGGTGGCAGCACAGCAGGAAGACATTGGAGAGTTTGAAAGTAATGACACCAACAAAGAAGAGTCTCGCAGCCTGCTTTAGTGATGGATTTAAAACTTGCAGGGAAATGGCTCATTATTGCCTCAGCAGCACCCCAACTAGATATAAAATCTGTCTACACAATGTAGCAATCAAATGTCTCCCCAATTTCATCATTAATTTATAATAGAATTATGTTGCCTATTTGACACAGCCTGACAGACAGCGCTGAAGTTAAAACTAAAAGGGCATTCAAAGAGTGCAGACCTCCGCCAAGGCCAACAGTCCATTCTTCTATGGAATGGACTTCTGCAACAAAAACAACTATATATGTCTATATATTTCCAAAACTATGAGAACCAGTAGTCGACTCAGGACCACTATTAAACGCTGTGTAAGCTAATACTATAAATATAACATGATAATCAATCACACGAATGTAAACTCACCATCTAAACGTCGCCGCTAAGTGTCTGTCACGGGTTACAGCTGTAAACATAACTGATACGGCAAAAAAAAACACAGACCCATTTGTTCCTTCCTTGGCCCATGCTACACCTTTTCTCCAAGTTTCATGAAAATCAGACCTAGCTTTTCTGTAATCCTGTTGAAAGACAAACCACCAAACAAACCGAGCCGAAAACATAACCTCCTTGACAGGGGTAATAATTAACAAGACAGATATGTGTTGGCTTTCATTTTAATTCCTAATATACTCACATGCTGTTGGTTCTGAATGTGGTTTTCTTTGATTGTCATGCTGTACAAAGTTAGATTAAAGCTAAAAACTTTGATTGTGTTGTGTATGTAGAATGCAATTTCCTTAGGCGGATTTCCAAGGAGGTTTTTTTTTTTTTACCCTGCTCTACAACAAAAAGAAAATATTCAAGGATAAGGCAGATTAAAATATATCTCTTCTCCAAAATTGCTGCTGGAATTGGTTTATCCACAGTATTTCATTTATAGAAGGGCTTATTTAATGGATTTACTTCCCTGTGCTTATAAACGATGATTAAAATGTGTTACTGTCTGAAGAAGGTGGCACAAGATGCGCCACTATATGTATACAGTATATATAACTGTGTAATTGTATGATTTGTACTATGTATGTACATTCAGATGTTTACATGTCTATAGACCATTACAACCTTGCACATGCAGTATCTGTATAATAAATGCGTAGTATATAAATGTAATTTTTGTAACCCGTGGTTGCCAGGGAATTAACCGCAGATCATACGGTCACAAGTCTGTCTGTCTATTTTCTTACTATCTTCCTTCTCTACTCCCTCATCTATTTCTTTCTCCTTTCCTTGTTTTCCCTTCTTTCTTTCTTTCACACGCTGCTTATCTGGGGTGTTCACATTTATGTCCAAAATACAGCGCAGACTTTGTTTTATACATTGAATAGTTATACTTACAAATATAAGTATACACTTTTTATTATATAGCCATAAGTATCCAGACACACCTGTTTATATATTTTTGTATATTTTTGGCACAAGGCTGTTTCTCATGTTTTTTGTTGGCATTTTAGGCCTTTATTTGATAGGACAGCTTAAATATGAAAGGGGAGAGACATACAGCAAAGGGGCACAGGTTGGAATTGAACCTGCGGCCGCTGCGGCGAGGACTGAGCCTCTGTACATGGGTCGCACGCTCTACCAGGTGAGCTACCCAGGTGCCGAAGCTAGGCGCCTTTAGTAGGCCCATTTAGTCTTAATGTTAAACAATAGAGTGGTTTAAACTTTGTGGCAAGAGTTTATGGAAAGCCCTTTGTTTCAACACAACAATAACCCCGTGCACAAAGTCAGGTCCAGAAAGAAACAGTTTTCCGAGTTTGGTATGGAAGAATTTGATTGCACCGAGCCCTGATCTCTACCCCAACACCTTTGGGATGAATTGGAACAATGACTACGGCCTTATGGCCCAACATCACTGCCTGACCTCACTCTTGTGGAAGAATGGTAACAAATCCCTGCAGCCCGGTGTCAAAATCGTGTGGAAAGCCTGAAAAAGTGTAAATTCTGCCAAGACATATTGAAATCAATTTGCTCAACCCACTTTGGGAGGTGGTTTTGAGGTGGTTTGAGACTTATTCTAGACAGATGTTGAAAGTGTGGAAATGCATCCATCTGTCCAAGACACATACGTAAGCTTGATTTCTCCCAAGTGTAACAACGTCAGGAAGTAGTCAGTGGAAGGCGCGTATTGGTGAGAGAGCGTATGGGTGAGGGAGGGGTGTAAGTTAGAGCCGGTGATGACGACAAAACCTTTGTCTCGCTCATAGTCAAGCCATCGGAGTCTTTAATGTGTTTGTGTTATTGATAGTTGTTCACTTATTCACTTGTATTGTTAACTGTTAATTGTTGTCACCATACTGCTAAATGGCACAAGTTATTCTCTGGCATTTTTGGCAGCAACCGAACAGCTCCAGGTACATTAACAACACACGCCGGACTGGTGGAAGGCTGATTTGCATGCAAAAAAACAAAGGTGGATTCCAATTACACTTGTGTTCTGGCCAATGCAGACACATACCAGAAACTTTGTGTATTAAATTGCATCTAGATCCTATCCGGATGCGAGACACTTGAGTGCAATATTAGGGCATAAAAAGGCTTTTGGTCATCTAGTTTTAATGTATATATATATATATATATGTATATAATGTATATATATAGTATAGGTTCAGGTAGGGCTGCAACAAACAATTCTTTTCATTGTCGGTTAATCTGTTGATTATTTTCTCGATTAATTGATTGTTTGGTCTATAAAATGTCAGAAAATGGGAAAAGTGTTTTTCAAAGCCCAAGATGATGTCCTCAAATGTCTAATTTTGTACCCATTTCAAGATATTTAGTTTACTGTCATTGAGGAGTGAAGAAACTAGAACATATTCACATTAAAGAAGCTGGAATCAAAGAATTTGTAAATAAAAAAAAATGACTCCAAACAATTAATTGATTATCAAAATAGTTAGCGATCAATTTAATAGTTGACAAGTCATTTTTTTATCGATGCAGCTCTAGTTTCAGGTGGCAGTCACAGTAACTATAAATAGTTGTAGTGGCTAATGGTAGCACTAGTACTGTGTTTTATATTGTTTGTGCATGTAAGTGTGTGTGTCTGTGTGTGGGTTTTCTGCTATTGTGTCACCACTGAGCCAGTACAGTCAGGCAGTGAAGCTGGTGTGTGTGTGTGTGTGTGTGTGTGTGTGTGTGTGTGTGTTGTAAACACGTTCTCTAAAAAGAAAATAAGTTCTCTCTTTGGAATTCTTCTATTACACAATGCTTTTGTTTACCTGGATCTTCTTTTAGATGCTCTCCCTTTTAATACCTGCAGTGTGTTTTGTTTGACATGTGTGGGGCCTTGATTTGGGCCTTTTTTTTGAAAAACATCTTGTCTGACAACATCTAATATGATGAACTTGAGTTGAACTCTTATTTGATGCCCCACTCCCCTCAGTTACTGTTGCTACGCCTGCCAAGCTTCGTTTCTAGCACAACATGTTGCTGGGGTGTAATCTACCGCAAACTGTTTAAACTCTGATAGCATCCAGAAACTCTTTAGTCTTGGAATTAACTAGCCCTATGAATACTGCTTCTACATGTGGACAGGGGCGTCGGAATGGGGGGTACTAGAATGAATAGCTGTGGATGCGGGGAGCGGCCCATAGAGCATGGCTATGCACAGGGTGTATGTGGACATTATAGTTCAAAAAGGCTGACAGGCCTGCTGTGCCTATTATGGTTGCTCAATGCAACATTTTGATAATTAAAGATAATTTTTTTGGGCATTTATTATGAAGGTAAATATGGTGCAAAACGGGAGAGCTTGTAGAATACGATGTGAGAACTTGCAGAACAAAAAATCTGAACTTGTATGTTAAAATTTGCACTTGTAAAAATTGAATTTGCACTTGTAAAAATAAAATTTGCACTTGTAAAAAATATTCACACACGTGATCTGAATTTGAAGTCATACAAAGAAAAAAAACATGAGAGCTTGTAAAACAAATCTGAACTTGTAAGTTGAAATTTGCACTTGTAGAAAATGTTCACACACCTGTATTCTGAATGTGAAGTTACAGAAAAAATATTCACAAATGTGTAGATTGATATTTACATGAACACAATGACAGCTGCAAACTTATAATGCAACATTTACTCGTATACTTTTTTTTTTACTCTGGTTCATTTTCCATCACAACCACAACTCAGTGATTACAACCTCTCGAATCTGTCACTGCAACTTCACATATGTGCTCTCTCGCATCACAAAGTGGCGAATCTGCGCACCTCGACTTTCACAACACTCTTGCGATACATTTGGTGCAAAACTAATTTGTACCTGTGGACTTAGGCTGTGGAGCTCTGAGCTAACAGAACGGGAAAAGCAGGGTTTCTATCGCCAGATGAGGGACAACTCTGTCTGGCTTATTTATGTAGCATGGAAACTTGGCGGAATAGCATGCTAGCGTTAGCTAACTAGCAGCCAGCCCGCTTCTAAATAAATACCTTTTAATTGTCTAAACATTTTTAACAGTCAAACTAAAACACTGGCGGTGAGCTCCAGGGCCTGCAGCCGCAGACGGACTGTCATCAGTGGGTAACAGGTGCCAAGTTTCGCATCCCTGCCGAGAATTGCATCCACTAGGGAAAATAATGATTTTATAAGGCAAAGTACTGTTTAAAAACTAGGCAATAGTAAATCTCTTTGTCATGTTCATCAATAATGATTAGAATTTTAGAAGATTTAGAGACATCAATGTTTTATCAGACTCTGTAGCATTTCCTTGCTACCTAGATGCAATTTTCGGCAGCAATGAATTCTGCAGAAATGATTGTTTCTGCCCAAGCGGGTGCAATTCTTAGCAGGGATGCACAACATCAGCAAAGCAAGCTCTGGTCATGGCCGGGGGATGGGCCGCTGCTACCGGATGTGGGGCTCTCTGTGTCCCGCTGGAGCTCCGAATGCAGGTCGAGGTCGGCAGCGAAGCTTTCTGGCAAAAGCAATGTTGCTACACTGGTCGATCCCCACTGATGACAGTCCGTCTGCGGCTGCAGGCCGTGGAGCTCACCGCCAGTGTTTTAGTTTGACTGTTAAAAAGTGTTTAGACAATTAAAAGGTATTTATTTAGAAGCGGGCTGGCTGCTAGTTAGCTAACGCTAGCATGCTATTCCGCCAAGTTTCCATGCTACATAAATAAGCCAGACAGAGTTGTCCCTCATCTGGCGATAGAAACCCTGCTTTTCCCGTTCTGTTAGCTCAGAGCTCCACAGCCTAAGTCCACAGGTACAAATTAGTTTTGCACCAAATGTATCGTCAAGAGTGTTGTGAAAGTCGAGGTGCGCAGATTGGCCACTTTGTGATGCGAGAGAGCACATATGTGAAGTTGCAGTGACAGATTCGAGAGGTTGTAATCACTGAGTTGTGGTTGTGATGGAAAATGAACCAGAGTAAAAAAAAAAAGTATACGAGTAAATGTTGCATTATAAGTTTGCAGCTGTCATTGTGTTCATGTAAATATCAATCTACACATTTGTGAATATTTTTTCTGTAACTTCACATTCAGAATACAGGTGTGTGAACATTTTCTACAAGTGCAAATTTCAACTTACAAGTTCAGATTTGTTTTACAAGCACTCATGTTTTTTTTCTTTGTATGACTTCAAATTCAGATCACGTGTGTGAATATTTTTTACAAGTGCAAATTTTATTTTTACAAGGGCAAATTTTAACATACAAGTTCAGATTTTTTGTTCTGCAAGTTCTCACATCATATTCTACAAGCTCTCCCATTTTGCACCATATTTACCTTCATAATTTCTGCTTTTAATGGATAAGACAGCTGATATATGAAAAGGGAGAGACATGCAGGAAACCGTCACAGGTCGGACTCCTGACTCCAACTGAGCTAACCCGGCCACATTTCTACGCAAGGAAGGCATCACGTTAAACATCACTTTGTGCAGGGTAAATGGGTCAGTGTGTGTTTTTCCTTGAATGATAAGTGAGACACCACAGACCTGATTTTGATGAAGTTCCAGGGAGTGATGCATCAGCTGCTCTGGCATTTTGAAAATTACTGTTTGGCCCAAGGTGGGAGCAGCAATTACCTGGCAAACATTTTAATAACCAGTCATATCTCACATACTGCTGGGGGGAATAAAATGAAACTTGGAGCACATACCCAACTATCCGTGCTATACAGAATTGTCTCCAGGGCCAACTGTTTGCAACATATTGGATTTTCCACATTTTTGAGTTGCTTTAAAACCAGTTTGCCCCCCAGGCCTCTTTTTCTCTCCTTCTCCAAATTAATTTACTGATCACAGCAGGAGCCACTGCCTCATTTGTACCTTCCTTCAAATATGAGGCACCACAAACATAAAAATGAAAAGAAATTGAGAACAATAAAACATGTTATATAACAGACTTGAAACTGATTTGTTCCAAACATGGCACAAAAGCCACACTTTCCAGCTCCTTAGGCAGAATATATAATAAAACGTCAGTTCACTGTAAATTCAGGAAATTGTCAACCCCAAGGTTTCGGAAGTGTAGTTATCTGGTATAATTTCAACACAGTGGCACTATTACTTGACAGCAATGCTTTTAATAATCTGCAGAGGCCTCAAAATTCACTTTATGCTACTCTGTGCAAGATTTTTATGTAAAAAAACACCTGTCATCTAACCTTTTATGTTAATGGCTGCGTGGGAGTGCACTACAGAAGAACATCCTTCAGTACTTTTCTCACTGAGACCGTGTTTTCTGGTGTAGAGTAAGATAACTGGCAGGTAATCTGTTCGTCTGCTCTGCCCATAGATATACAAAAGTGTCTAAAAAAGCAGCATGCAAGTGGTTCCTAACTTTTTTGGTATTGTGTTGTGACCACTAATCACACAGGTTACGGTCTTAATGGAGATTTGAGAATGATTTTAAATTTTCCCTCTGAGATCATTTTATTTTAGGGATTTTCAGAGGCCTGAAGAGATACAACCATCCAGTATATTTCACAAGAAAAACAACAACACGTAAACCATTTAATATAATTTTTATCATTTTTAACATCTTGTGACCACTCTGTTTTTATCTTGGGCCCCTTTGGGGGTCTCAAACCCCAAGTTGGGAACCACTGCACTGACCAGAGAATGCTGGAGTCACCAGCAATGCCAGAAGCTCTTCACCATATTCACACTGACCAGACACCAGAATTAAAGACATCACTCGTAGGATTTTAGATAGATCGGATAGATCAGGATTGATCCAAATTCAGGCCTGAATCTCACTGTCACTTCAGGTCAGACAAAAAAACTGACACAAAAAAGGTTTGACTTAGCAGCACTATATGGAACAACATGTTGCTCCTCAGGAGCAAGGAACATAAGGACATATTTACTGCTTTGTTTAGCTGCATGAAAGTCCTTTGTTCGTGCAGTAAGTGTATGTTTGTAATGTGTGTGTTTTTCAGAATATCCCAGCGCTGCCTTGCGGTAAAGCCCTCTACTCCTATGAAGGAAAAGAACCCGGTGATCTCCAATTTTCCAAGGGTGATATCATCATCCTGCGACGCAAGGTGGATGACAACTGGTACCACGGCGAGCTCAACGGTTGCCATGGTTTCTTGCCTGCTAGTTACATCCAGTTGCTGCGTCCCCTGAGCCAAACTCCACCCCAGGGCAAAGCACTGTACGACTTTGAGGTCAAAGATAAAGACCAGGATAAAGACTGTCTGGCCTTCAGCAAGGTAACACACACATATATATACACACACACACACACACACACACACTCATGCTGCACACACACACACACACACACACACACACACACACACACAGACTCATGCTGCACACACACACACACACACACACACACACACACACACACACATTTGTTTCACTATCTTTGTGGGGACCCATCATTGACATTCCCTAGCCCCTTACCCTAACCTTAACCATCACAACTAAATGCCTAACCTTAACCCTTACCCTCACCCTAACCATAACCTAATTCTAACCCTAATCCTAAAACCAAGTCTTAACCCTCAAACAGCCCTTTAACCTTGTGGGGTCCAGCATTTTGGGCCCCACAAGGCTGTGCAGACCCCACAAGTATACTGTATTCCCCGGTTTTTGGACCCCACGAATATAGTAAAACAAGCACACTCAACCTGAAGACACTGTTTTGTAACAGACACAGAACAAATACAGTAATGTGTAATATGGACAGGCTGCATAGATGAATCAGTGGAGAGAGGGATGGCTGAATTTACAAAAGGATAAATACCGTAGTAGAAGAAAACACTTATCAGTGGTGTTAAACCAGTGTGGTTGTTTGTAGGACACTAATGATGTATCACTGCTGACTCGACTTTTCAGATTGGTTCTCAGAATGTAAACCAGAGCAACTTCAAACAGGGTGAAAAGTACATGCTCTGCATAGTGCCTTCCCAAAGCAACTGCAGTTTTCACCATTTACTTCTTCTTGCTTGTACTCCATTCTTCTATTTTGTGAATAAATGTGATCAGCTTTCACATCAAAAGCAACGAGAGTTTACAGCTGAAACAGATCAAATCTGTTTGCATAAACAGTTTCACTGGCAAGTCATTTGTGTGGTTGTTTGAGATTATGTGGAAATGTATGTGTTATTGACTAGTAGTTCTATATTGTTGCATGAACATGAGCTTCGCCAGACAGTGCTGTGGTCAGCTGAAATACTGTTAAGTGGCTAAAATCTGAACAGGCATGTCTTTTGTGGTAAGTCACAGAGGCTTAGACATTTCTTGACATGAAATGAGTTGGTAATTTATTGTGCCTCGTTTTAACAGTTTCCACTGCTTTTGATTTTAAAACATAACACAATGCAACCCTATGTGTATTGGTAAAATGTTCATCAGCTCTGTCAGTCAGTGGGTCTGATATGAGGAATTTTAAGGATGGGGTTATCATACAGTAGAAGCTGCTGCCTGCAGTCTACTCTGACCATGAGGATTTTTTTTCATTTTTAAAAACTGACACCAATATATTTTTGGAATGAAGATGCTGGCAACTGATAATTTGTGCTCATATTCCAATCCTTCCATTTTTTTTGCCAAGAAGAAGAAAAAAAAAAGAAGAAACTTTTTAGATGTCCCAAAAACAGCATTTACACCACCATGAAACTACACTGTTGTACTGTTCCATACCACTATGATGCATTCTCACACTGGAAGGATACATGCATTTCTCTTTCTGCTTTTAAAAAGATTTTGGATAGGTATTGGTTGTTTCAGAGTGGGACCAAAATCATCCCCATTTGTCAAAGTATCACTAAAATTATACTTTGAAATGGATGAACAAGATGAAAGAAGACTCTCTCAGTCCTTCAAAAGTGTGAATCCAGGTTGTGTTTGGGGTAAACAGTCATTTGAATTCCACGTTTTGTTCTGTTCCTCACAGCTTATCATTTTGTTCCTGCTGTTACACAGACTCATTTGTGCAAGGACTGAATCACACATCCACTCTGTCTCTGCACTGTAATTGTGTGTCTGTGGAGAGACAAAGATTATTAAATTACAGTGTACTGTACTGTACACTTCGCTGTAGGTGTTTTAGGACTGATCACAGCATTGCAAAGCATAGTCATACAGTAGATACCTTGTCTCAAACACACTGCGGCGCTCTATTAACAGATAATGACGACACACTCAAAGTTCACATTTTAGGGTTAAAGTAATCAACGGGTTATTGATTGAAGATTACACAAAGCCATACACTCACGCAGAGACGCGTGCCCCTGTGGTGCGCTGTTTGCATGTTGACATGCAGAAACCATATTTGTAATATTGTTTTCTTATGTGAGAGGTAATTACTCAGTATGACTAATACACAACAGTTATTTACCAGTATTATCACTGTCGTCCCTAATGGTCTAACCAAGACCTTCGTATTCATGTAAGGAGAGGAGCAACGGAAGGAAAAACACTTTCATGATGAAGTCTGTCTGTCTGTGTGTGTGTGTGTGTGTGTGTGTGTGTGTGTGTGTGTGTGTGTGTGTGTGTGTGTGAAGGAGGAATGTGTTCCCATGTGTGTCGGATATAATATTGCTGACAATATTATATGATAAAAATGAAGGCAACTGAAATGAAGTGAAACCGGTAGCTGCCTATCAATCAAAAAAATGATGTACACACGATTTGTAGTGTAATGTGCTCCACAATGCAATTTTTTATTTATTTTTTACATTTGGCATATTCAAACAGACGCACATAAAAATGATGAGGTAAGTTTTAGCCACACATTGTAAGGATTCAGTTGACAATTTCAGAAGAGATCTATATATCCAGATGCAAACATCCACTCGCAAAGTGTTTGAGATGCTTTGTTTTGGCCAGTTTCTGATCAATAGTTTAAAAAAAAAAAATGTTTATTTATCCTTTCCTTTCCTTTGTTTTTTGTTTTTAAAAATCACGCAGTGATAGAAAAATTACAAAATAGCTCTTATTCGGACACATGTGGTGTACCTACATGTGTGTAGTCTCACTCATTTCCTCTCTCTCCAGGATGAGGTACTGACAGTAATCAGGCGAGTGGACGAGAACTGGGCAGAAGGCATGCTGGGAGACAAGATTGGCATCTTCCCCATTCTCTATGTGGAGGTAAACCCACAGACATTACCCAGATACACACACACAAAACATCACATATCAGGTTATTACACAAGTAGTTGTTAAAGCAACAGCGATGTTGCAGCAGAACACCTGTATTGCAGTATTTTCATTTACCAAAAATAAAAAAAATAAAAAAAACCTTAGATATCAGTGCTTTCTCGTCATTCACGAGAGGAGGCTGCCGGGTTTTTTTTTCAGATTTTTCAGATCGGATGAATCAAAAAAGTAATGTCTTATCAACACTATGGCCAAAGAAGCAATCCATGCTCCCTGGTTTCAAATATATACTGGAAATGAATGGAAGGGCTACAAATAACGATTATTTTTTTATTGTCGATTAATCTGTCAATTATTTTCTTGATTAATCGATTAGTTGTTTGGTCTATAAAATGTGAAAAATGTCGATCAGTGTTTCCCAAGGCCTAAGATAGCGTCCTCGATTAGTTTACTGTCATAGAGGAGTAAACACACCAGAAACTATTCACATTTAAAAACATGAAAAATGACTCAAATGATTAATCAAATTATCAAAATAGTTGGCGATTTAACAGTTGACAACTAATTGATTAATCGATTAATCTTTGCAGCTCTACTAAATGGTATTCTGAGCCAGTTTTTCATGTTATGTTGTTACCAAAGGTACTGCTCCTGCTATATTCCATAACTTTTGTCTTGACACATGGTGAAAATATAGCTCTTGTCTAAATTCATTGGTAGTGGTAACTAGTGATGTATTATTTATGTTTTGCTGGTAATAGCCTCCACCTGCCACCTGTGCTGAGAAAGACACATTGAGCCTCATTCTGAGGTCAGGATGTAACAAAGGAGATGGTTATAATTTTAGATGGTAGTAACGTGTGTTTAAATCTGTATTCAGTATCAGCAGAAGTACTGTATGTAAGACCAACCTAGGGCTGAACGATTAATTGCATTTTCGATAATATCGCGATATGTTAAAACGCGATTTCCTAATCGCAAAGGCTGCGATTTGATCACATGACTCACGAGAGCAATCAGTCTGTACTCCATCAACTAGCATGCTAACGCTACACTGTACCTTGAGCTGATTTCTGTCATTCAAACAACTCTGAGTTGTAGTTTAAAACTTTTACAGCCATTTTAATAAAATGAAGGGTTTTATTCGGGCATGAGTCTATACATGCAGTTAATGGATACAGGCACACAGAACTCAAGGCTCGGTTGGCAACGATTAGCTCTGATTAGCGGTTAGCTCCGGTTAGCGGTTAGCTCCGTTATAAAGATATGAGTGGAGGAGCTGCCACTGAGAGGGGTAACAACCAGACTGATAAATGACGTTCGGGGAGCTTTCACAACAGCGTGGCCGCGGTGTTTCAACAGTTTTATTAGTACAGTTAATCCCACGGCAAGAACACCAGCAACTAGCTAACGCAACGATAGCCTCTCTGAACAAGTGCACACGGTAGCAACTTCACGAGGGGGAGGGGCTGGAGGCAGATCCTCTCTGTGCACTGTAAAAAATTACGTGTGTGTGTGTGTACACTATATTTTTACTTATTTAACTGTCTAGTGTGTAATTGTGTGTTCATACTATACATTATTATATTATTCTTTGTTGAATAATACAGAAGACAAAGAGCTTAAAAAAATAATCGAATCGAAATCGCAATATTTGGGGAAAAAATCGCAATTAGATTATTTTCAAAAATCGTTCAGCCCTAGACCAACCACACCGATGAGGACTCTCCAAGCTGCTTTTAAACCCTTGTACTGACCTGGGTTTAGCAGAGGTTGGACACTGGCTAACTTTGGTATGAAAGGCTGAACCCACATTTAATGTTAGACATTGTAATTGCGCTCAAATAGAAAGTATATTGTATCTCTGTCAAACATGCCGCTCGTGTGTTAATTTGCGTTGAGGTTCCACATAATGTTTCCGTATTTGGATTTTATATAATGGCTATGTTTGACCACTTATCTGCAGGAATGCACAATCAAAACAGTCAAAATGCCACAGAAATAGAAATTGCATTATCAATGCTGTTTAACACTCGGCAGAGGTGGTGTTTTCTTTAAGGGATTTCCTCTCAGTAAAAGGATAAAACCCCCCGAATACTTTACCATCTTTCATACCTCCATGCCTGTCAAGAGTGAAATATAGTTTACTTTAATCCTTGTGCAACTGAAAAAAAAGCATGCCCAATTTGCTCTGCATCACATTTAAGGCTTTTAAGCCGTGGTAAAAAGCCATTGGTAGAAACTGCGAGGATGTGTTTTTCCTTCTTTCTTGCTGTTGTGAAGGCTTCTCTTCTCTTTTCATCACCACAAATTCGTGAACACGCAGATTCTCTCATGGCCCTGTCGAAAAAACAAAAGATTAAACCTTCAAAAGCGACAGGAGGTTCACTCAAACAGGGAAATACTGATACATGTGCGTGGTTGTCAAGACAATAAGACTCTCATAAGGTCTGGCTCCAGTATATATGTGTAGTGCAATGTGTATTCATGTACTGTAGCTTAGAGAAATTCATTAACGTAGAGATTCGAGAGAGACTATTAGGATGACTCCTCCTAGAAAATCACTATTCTGCTCATCTATAAAGGTTTTCTTTTTTGTTTTGCCATCCTTTAATCATACTGCCCTCTCAAAACACAATCTCTCTCACTCTGTGTTTGCAGCCTGCACGGGATTGGACTCTTGGTTACCCAATCATGTCCCTGTAATTAGCTGTTTCACCAAATGACTCTCTTAGGTGAAAATGATAAAGCTGGGACAAACACACACAGATACACACACATATACACACACATACACACACACACACACACACACACACACACACACACACACACACACACATAGGGGTTGCTATTAGATAGAGATGCATCAATAATTTAGAGCTCTCCATCACCCTGACACAGCGGGGGTACAGGGGCATGTCGAGTGTGTGTGTGTGTGTGTGTGTGTGTGTGTGTGTGTGTGTGTGTGTGTGAGTGTGTGTGCAGTGGCAGCTTAATGAGGAGTGCCCAGCTGGACTTCTGCTGATCTGTGTATGTGTGTGGTTTGTGTGTGTGTGTGTGTGTGTGTGTGTGTGTGTGTGTGTGTGTGTGTGTGGGTGTCTCACTGGATGTAAAGTACCTCTTGTAGCTTTTGTCTGTTGAATGCAGACTGCTCGTGTTAATATTTGGCAGTCCGGATACATAGATTGGTGATGAGGGGTTTGCTGATGATAGGGATGCCACTGAAATAGTCAAAATTGTATGAGAAGTGTGTGAAGTTATTGGCAGTCACTACATTTGAAGCGGGTGCTGAAAATAGTGCTGGGTTAAATGAATATAAACCAGAAAGTCCTGTTTGATTAATGCATCTGAGAGTTTGAAGTCTTATCAGAGTCCAAAACACTGCACAGAGGTTTATAATACTATGAGGAAAAATGTACAACTCTCAGACGTTATTACAGTGGCATTCCTTTACTTTCTGTCTTGGTGATCAGGAAGTAAAAAGTACTATTTTGCAGTTAACATTACAAAGTCATCTTCCAGAATTTTTTACACATAATTGATTGGCCAGCACCTTTGCTGGTTGTGGCAAAGGTTGCGTCAACTTTTTGGCGGACAACCCTGCATTATTTAGTTCAAGCCTTCTGCATCGGGCCCCCTGCTGTGCCAACACAGTGGTCTCATTGAAGTGAAAGGCTGCAGCATTTGACACAAAGCTGATGTCAGTCTGAACACCTTAGTTTGGGCTGTGCTATTCAAATGTGATAAAAACACACAAAACCTGCAGAGCTGGGTATTGGTCTAACCTTATGATACAGATACAGTATCTGTATTCTGATACAAATTGCCAAAATAATAAATTAATTAGATAACTTCCTCAAATGAATACTAGTCTCGCAGCACGAGTTACCATTCTGGTATAGGTGGAAAAAAATGCTCTGGTTAGTTTGTAGTTCTTTACACCAATCACAATGGTCTTGGGCAGCACTACACCCTGTATGCAGCGACGGTGCCCTTGCACAATAGATAGTGGAGATAGTGCAAGGGAAAGAGAATACCTAACATCTCACGTGCCGGATGACAGGTTTTGTATCCACACTGTACATCCAGTAAGCCAAACTAACTTTACAAAAAATATATATATATTTTCAAAATCCAACAAAACAATTCGCAAACGCAGTATGAATGACAGATTAACGCAACAGATATACAGTTGTTAATAGTCCATACTCTATACTTATATAGCTAACTGAGGCAAGAGTTTTGCATCAGCATGTCTCTTGTTTTTTGGTGGTTATCTTTATTTTACATATTAGGGGAAAACTATTAAACTGTCAGTAATTCATTACAGTAGCTAGTTTAGTGTTGGTTTCCTTTGGGTTCTGGTGGGTGTATTTGTATCTTGATGAGGAAAAGGTGTGGGTGGTTTGTTGAGTTTAAATGCACCTGGAGTGGATTCAGGTTGTTATAAATATACTATACCAGACTTGACTTTGTGTGGGTGTGCTGAGTGGGTTGGATTGTGTTGTATAAGTATAGGAACACTGTTGTAGGTTCAGGTGGATGTGATGTCAGCTTAAATAAGTTTGAATTGAGTGTGGATGGGTTTGGGCTGATCTGAGGTGGATTCATGCAAATGTGAGAACAGGTGGACAGGTTTGGCATGAGTTTGGCATTTCACCACTGTCTTTCTTTTTCTTTCTTTGTTCCTGTTTCACTTTATGCATAGTCCTGTCTGTGCAGCAGGAGGGAGATTGCACACACCTGCAACTGGGTATGTGTGTGTGTGTGTGTGTGTGTGTGTGTGTGTGTGTGTGTGTGTGTGTGTGTGTGTGCGTGCGTGCATGATCATGCATGTATCTTGCTGGCTTACCCTTTTCGCAGTGCAGGTAACAGCTCATCAGCTTGAGTCTCAGTATTACCTGGAGAGAGCACCCACCCTCCAAAAGACACAGAGTACAGAGAGTACACTTAGCTTGACACATAATAGATGACCTTGGGAGATTTCATTCAGCCAAAATCACCAAGTGAAGAATTGTCTCTATCAACAACATCTATCTCTCTCTCTCTCGCTCTCTCTCTCTCTCTCTCTCTCACACACTCACTCACACACACACACACACACACTCCACTCCTTTATCTCCTACTCATACTGCAGCATGACTGGGCACCAAAACGGGTCGTTACAAGAGAAACTGACAAAGCAGTCGTGTGTGTGTGTGTGTGTGTGTGTGTGTGTGTGTGTGTGTGTGTGTGTGCGTGCGTGCGTGTGTGTTTATTCATGAGAGCAAACTGAGTTGTATCTGCAGCATCAATCCATCATACATATTTGCATATGATTTGGCTTTGATTAGCATATCTATTAATATGGAACATCACCAACACGGAGCCCAGACGGGTCGGTCCTGTACACACTTGCTCTTTCACTCGCTCTCTTTTTCGAACACACACACACACACACACACACACACACACACACACACAGATAAATAAATGCTCGACTTTATCTCCAGGGATAGTATAGTAGTACTAAGCAGACATGATTGCGATGTAAGTATGTTAGTGGGCTGAAGCTGAAGATGTCTGTTAATGTTAGTTTATTTGTCCCTGTTTCACATTGGCCTCTGTGTGTGTGTGTGTGTGTGTGTGTGTGTGTGTGTGTGTGTGTGTGTGTGTGTGTGTGTGTGTGTCCTCTATATCTTAGAGACCATGTCCTTTATGATCCAAGAACCAATAATTATAGTCATTAAACACATGTACGGTAGGTATACTGTAGGTGTAATATTTGCTTTACATGTTTGCTTCTAGTGTTGAACACTGTGCAGAGGTAATGATTGATAGCATTACATAGACTTTCACTGAGGAGTTTCTGAGAAATATCTTTCCCTCTGATGTTCATGTTGTGTGCATTATAGCATCTAGGTTGGCCGCAGCCATAATATAATTTAATTCCAAATAGTTGCGTCAAGTTTTTAACTGTTTCTTTTAACAATCAGTTATAATTTGGCAGTGTCACTCTGCCCAGATGATGCTGTAGAACAAATCTAAGCAAGCTTTATAGACTTTTCTTGAGCTCACAAACCCCATCCCCAGAGACTGAGATACACAACATGGATTAACATGAGTCACCAAATGGTACTGCTGAATGAGGCAGGGGAGGTGAAGGGAGTTAAATTGCAAGCAGCAGGTAGTTTGGGAACATTAAGAAGCAGTGTGTGTGTGTGTGTTGGAGTGAGCAAATTTAATGAGCGCCAACCTGCTTCTGTGCCTACCTAAACCACAGTGACGCTCCATAATTGTCAAACACACCGGCGGTTTTTCCATTTACAACCAAGATATGCTCACAGCCACAGGGCAGTGATATATCATGTGTGAGCTTTTCCAGTATTGATAAAATATTGCAACATGCTGATTAACTAAATGTGTGTGGAACACCCATCATCACATTTGCACAACTTATTTTATGTCACTCTGATAAACAAGTGTCAGCTCTAGTAAGCTTATATGACACATGTACTACAGTGTGAAATGGCAGCTAAGCAGTGATAGAACTGACCTGGACTACACTGGCAATGCATTTCTTGTTGCAGGTGGTGAGAAATGAGCATCATTGCAGACCACAAATGAGCAGCGCCGATTAAGAACACAGAGATCCCCTCACCCTCAATACAATATGCCAAACACATTTTAGATGATGATGCTCAAAAAATTAGAAGACTCCCTCATATGAAACTGCGTCAATACTGGATTTGATTAATTTAAATGATGGATATGATGCTGGGGAACATGGTAAGAGACTAAATGACTGACTAGCTTTCTTTTGTTTTGATTTTCTTTTTCTTTTCTTTTTTTTGTGCATTTTTCGGCCTTTATTTGACAGGACAGCTGAAGACATGAAAGAGGAGAGAGAGGGGGAATGACATGCAGCAAAGGGCCGCAGGTCGGAGTCAAACCCGGGCCCGCTGCGTTGAGGAGTAAACCAACTGAGCTATCCGGGCGCCCTTGATTTTTCTTTTTTACTCATAACTCAAAATCATAAGGAGCTGATGCATTTTCTGCCATCTCTTCAACTGATTTTAGACTGAAGCTCTAAATGGCAAGAGATACACTTATACTGTTCAGCAAAGCTTTGTTATAGAGTCCAAAAAACTTTGCACTTCTCGTTAAAAACAACCAAAAACATGCAGTGGTACCTTAAACCAGGTGTTTATTCCTCAGCAGTTGCTGATAAAAAAAACAAACATCCACCACATTATTAAAATCCAGAGCTGTGACCAGACCACTTGATACATACGGCTTATTATGTACTCTGCGATAGAAGGAATGTTTACTTCTTGCATTTATTTGGTAATACTAAAAGTAAACTGCACGAGCAATCACCGACTAGGTAGGTGACATGCAATTATACAATTGTTGAGGATAAAAACACAAGCTAAAAGCTTATTTCTATTGTGGTCCTCATTAAAAAAAAGTTTAAAAACACATGTCTTCAAGTCACCAGCCCATTACTTTTGTGGGATGTGCAGTGTGTTGCACAAACCCTCATGTTGCTGGCACCTCAAGCTCTCAGTCATTTTGTTTTGAATTGTGCATCATAGTCTGCGCGTAGATGTAGGTGCATTCACAAATCTATCTATATACAGTTTATAGTATATAAGTTTATAGAATATTAAATCTGAAACATTGTAATCAAGAAAATAAAAGTGCAAAGACATTTAGTTTGCTATATTATTCCTAAAAGAATCATGGAACTGGAAAAAGAATGCTTGGTGATGGTGATTACATTTCGCAAAACATTTAGTTGATTTTAAGGATGTTAAGTACTTACATCCTTAAATTCTTAAAGGTAAACTAACATGGAGTAGCCTCAAATACTGCTCTTTCCTGATGTATGAAAATAGGTTAACTAGGAATTGTTTTATAGCTTTCATAAATAACTGAAACCTTTAATATATCAGATTTTATCCAAGAATGAAGTGAAATGAAACCAATGTAAGGAGAGAAAGAACAATCCTGGCAAACAAAAGGGATGCTAAGTTGTTTTATGTGTGGGAGTATGTGTGTATTTGACTGAGACATACAGTACAGTGAGAGTGTGTGTTACACAAAGAGAGTCTCACTGGACCAGCTGTTGTAAGTGATGATTGTTATGCTGCTGGTTTTTGAAAAGCTGCCAACAAGAACAAGTGAGGAAAGGCTTCACAAACACACTTCTTGTGTGTGCTGGAGATCTTGTTATGGATGTGAACCACTGAGAACTGAAATCTAACACCTGAACTTCTCCTCTCTTCCCTCTTGTCCTCCCCTCTCTTTCCTTCTTTTGATCTGTCAACCACCTGCTTCTCCTCCTCCTCATCTCCTCTCAGTTAAATGAAACAGCCAAGCAGTTGATGGAGATCGACAAGCCCACGCCAACTAACGTTCCAGGTCCGAGCTCTGAGCCAACCCCATTGGGCCCCTGCTCTCCTGGTCCCTCCCCCAGCGCCTCCCCGTCCAATGGAAATGGCTCTGGTCATAGAAGAGGCGAAGGAAAGAAAAACGCCAAGAAGAGGCATTCATTCTCTGCGCTGTCTGTCAGCCAGAGGGCCGCCCAGCTCAACAACAGGCACAGTATGGAGATCTCCCACCCGGTCCTCATCAGCTCCTCTGACCCCAGAGCTGCTGCACGCATCCAGGTACACACACAAACCCAAACATACACCCTGTCATTAGTGTAGTATGTAGCAGTGGTGATAATCAGATTCTTTAGTTGAGTAAAAAATAGAGATTCAAACCTTTACCGTACTTGTTATGAAGGGTGACTCCTTTTGTTATTACAATATATGGTTATTGTTGTCCAACCAATAATAGCCCTGCCAATATTGTATTTTTAAGGCAAATGCCAATATCAATATTTAGTGTAGAGAATGTAGTGTAACGAATGCAGTTGTGTCGCTGTTTCGAAGCAACCTTAAACATGTCTTAGACATTTTGTGCTGCAATTTCTTGTTACATACCAGCCAACCAATATACACTTATACATATAAACAGTATCTGCAATCAACTAATATCGGCCAATATATCAGCCCAGCTTATTTGGTCAGGTTCTAAGCATATACAGTATATATGCAGTACACTCATGCACGTATATTTCGCAAGCCAGCGTTCACTTTGGTCACTCCTCTCCACTAGAGATTTTATTAATTTATCCCCCAATCACCTACTCTGACAGTTCTATGAGACTTACATCATTCCTCTTTTTGACAGCTGGAGACTGGAGACCCAATGCTTTTACATTTATTGCCTCTGGTGGCATCCACACCTGGGCTAAATGTATTTTTGAATAATACCCAGGACACATACTGAAAAGCTGAAATACTGCTGGCACATATTGCAAGTAATGTTTTACTTTAAATGGAAAGCACTCAATTTGTATGTGTGCATCTCTCTCTGTGTCTGCAGGATGCATCTCACCCGGGTCCCTCTCCTTCCTCGGCAGGGGTGCTGGTGCCCCCCAAAGTGGCATCCATAACCTCTGAGCTGTTGGCCCATGCCAAAGTGCAGCTGCCACTCAACATGTGAGTACACCTCAGGGTGCTGTCAGCTCACCCACCTGCGTCCGAGTTTTTTTAGTCCCTCCTTCCTTCTATGTTTTACAACAGAGTAGATACAGTATGTGCCTGATATCCAAGCAGGTTTTCAGAACCCGCGTCAGGGCAACGTTACAAATATTTCCTCTTTTGTGCCCAGAGCTATTGGCTATGTTACTGGTTAAGGATCAAATCCCCATCAGAAAGGAAAAATACAGTCACACACACCATTGCCTCAGTTGTGTGAAGCTTACATCAGTGTTTCATAACAAGGCTTTCAACAGCCATAGCTTACACTATGCATTTTATTGTACAGCCTGTTTTGTGCTTTCATAGAGATGAATGTTCATCACCTATTGTTATTACTATTTTCTTAAAAAATGAACAACGGACAGTAAGGTGCTTAGTCTTTATATATATATATATATATATATATATATATATATATATATATAGTTTTTTGGGAATGTGTGCTTTATTTGATAGTGGATAATAGTAGTGACAGTTGACATGCAATGAGGGGAGAGAGAGATGGGGATGGTGTGCAAAAACTTGTGGATGTTGTGATTACATGATCAGCATCTTAAACCCTCTAGGCCATTGGTTGCCAAAGTGGGGTCTGGGACCCCAGGGGTACTTGAGGGGGTTTTACAGGGTCCATCAGCAAAAAGGTAACTCATTTATTTTCACTAAAATTCCATCCATAAGTAACACAATGACAGAATGTATGTATATATTGGTCATGGGTTTCTTACACTTTCTGTAATTAAACATCTAAAAGCAAAAATCCTATCAGATTGGGAACCCTGGGACAAAGTGTTATCAAATGGGGATCCGTGGTCTAATTTGTGTCAGTTTAGGGATCCTTGACGTGAAAAAGGTAAGGAACCACTGCTCGAGGCTACCAAGGTACTCCGGCAGGAAGCATTTTTATCTTTACCTTAGGGCTGAACGATTAATTGCATTTGCGATAATATCGCGATATGTTAAAACGCGATTTCCTAATCACAAAGGCTGCGATTTGGTCACATGACTCGCGAGAGCAAATCAGTCTGCACTCCGCAGAGAAAGCATCAACTAGCACGCTAACACTACGCCTACCTTGAGCTGATTTCTGTCATTCAAACAACTCTGAGTTGTAGTTTAAAACTTTTACAGCCATTTTAATAAAAGGAAGGGTTTTATTCGGGCTTGAGTCCATACATGCAGTTAATGGATACAGGCACACAGAACTCAAGGCTCGATTACGATTAGCTCTGATTAGCGGTTAGCTCCGGTTAGCGGTTAGCTCCGTTATAAAGATATGAGTGGAGGAGCTGCCACTGAGAGGGGTAACAACCAAGGGGGTAAGCTTTTCCTCGGACCGCGAACCTCCTATGGCGCCATTTTAATGCTAAAAAGCGATCACCCCCCGTTAGCATCCCATTGACTGCCATTCATTTTGACGTCACTTTGACAGAGAATAACTTTACATCTGAAGAGTTTAAAGACTCTATTCGTCCATTGTTTATTTCTAAAGAAACAAGACAATGTATAAAAGGCTCCATTACCTTGTACCTCACGTTATGGCTCCGTAGCAGACGTTTTTGTAAAAATAGGCTAACGATTGTTACTTACTGTCGCATAGTAGAGGAATTACCATATCGCACAGGAGAAGCACGCAGGCAGTTTCGTCTCACATTAGCTGTTTAAGTGTAATTACTAATGTTAACTATCATTTTAGTGATCAATAATTAGCCTGTGCCTATGTTATCTCCTTACATACACCTACGCTCTCCGTCTCTGCAAGATTGGGAATGATTGAGATTTCTCTTGGCACAGCTACCAGAAGACTTACAACTTTCAGACACGTTGCTCACGGCACATTTACGTCGTCTCTCTCAGTTGGAGGCTGCGCAGTAACGCTCAGCGCTCACCGGAAAAGTGCTTCTAACGGCCTTCACTGGTCTCCGTCCAGAGCAACGGGATCTGTTGGTCCATTGGTAGACTTCATGACTTCACAGGTTGATTATTTCTCTGATAGATAAAGAGCGAAAAACCTCCTGACATATTTACAAACACAATTAAATTATTTTGGAAATGTAACCACACTAGTCACATCCAGATGGCTGGTGAGGTACCAACGCTGAGCAAGACTGTTCTATAATTTACCTCATAATTAATCTACCAGGTAACTGCCAAAAAGATACGGGTATATTCAAGGTGAGTGTGTGTTTGTGATCTTGTACTTCTACCTTTGTGCGGACCATTTTTAGTTTTAGACCTTGAGAGGGCATTTTTGGGTATTTGGAAAGTGAGAACATTTGGCCAGTAATCGCTTCTTCCAAGGTTAGAATTAGGTTCATGGTTTAGGTAAGGGGTCATTGAGGGTCCGCACAAATAGAAGTGTGTGTGTGTGTGTGTGTGTGTGTGTGTGTGTGTGTGTGTGTGTGTGTTGTTGTTGTTTACTAGTAACTGGTGTCCTGCCTGCAGGATGTGAGTCAAATGCGGCATTGTCAGCTTTAATGATATCACCTTCCAAGTAGCGCCACATACACACACACAGGCTCTCACACGCACATACACTTAACACACACACACACATGTCCAGAGTAGGTTTGTTCTACTGATGAGGTCGGACATTTCCATCTTGACCTGGCAACTATTCCTGTTGCCATGGGGAGACGGGAGACGATCCCCACATCTGTTACCATGGCAACGGGGAGGCAGCGCATATAGGGCTTGTTTACTCTGTGGTCTTATCGTCTTCTAGCGGAGTCTGGCACTACATACTACGAATGTCACTCAGCATCAGGACCAGAAACTTATTTATATATTAACGCAGATGCAATACAGAATGCTTGACACATAAACTTAGTCACATATAGTGTATAAGATAAGTACTACATTCATCAGCGTACCTGTCAGTAGGCAGGTAAACAAGGACATATTATTTACCCATTCACAGGATAGTTTACCATTTGAGAGGGAAAACTCATTCAGTCAGCCTCTTGTGGTCACGTTACTACCTCTGAAAGAAATTATTTGAATTCTCCTTCAGAATTTAATAAATCCCAGGCTACACTGCAACATTAAACGGTCATACATCTTGGATTTGATATTAGTCAGCCTCTTCTGATTCTGTAATAGTCCATGTGTTATAGTTCACCATTTATTGTTATTATATCCCAAGAAACCTTTGATTCTGGTTAACATGCTAGTACAGTATGAATTTGTTTACATTTTTTGGAAATTGGTAAGTCAAGATGTGATTAAAAATTGATACTGTAAAAGAGAATGTATACTATCTGATAACTTAATAAAGGCAAAAACTATACATGTTTATGGTTTATTGTCTACTGTTTTAGAAAGCAATTCTGGTCAATTTTGGTCTTACCTCACTTAAAGAAAACATCAAAATTACAGTTTGTTTTTGCTGTTTGAATGGAATTTATTTTAGATGCTAAAGGAGACCAATTACTGATATCTGGCAAGCACTCATTTACAGTTGCTTTCCCACTCTGGGGAAATGGATGGTATATGGTGGGAGGACAAACCTCCACAGATCCTCTCTTTGAGCTGACAAAGATCCTATTGTAGATCAAAATGTGGTTTCATAAAGGAGTGAGTGGAGCATTAACAGTTTGCAGGCTCTTATCCTTTGGTCCTCTGCAATGTACTTCTCAGTTAAACAAGTAAAAGTAAGATGTGTAAAATATACACTTTTCAAACAATAAATGGTTGGAAAATCTTGAAATCCCATAAGAAAATGTTAACTTGTTCTGATAACTAAAAGAGGAAAGTGTCATGAGAGTCGTTTTCTTGATACCAGAGGAGTTATTTTGCCTCTTGTAAAAGTAAAAGAGCATTGAAATGTGGCATGCTCTCCTCCCTTTGTAACGCACTGACACACATTTCTACTTTTTTTTTTTTTTGATTGATTGATTTGCTAATGTTCATTCATTTGTTCATTTATTTATTTATTTGCATTTGTAATAGCTTTGCTTTTACTTTGCATAAAACATGTGAGGGGTAATCCACAAGGGAGATAATTGGTGAGTTTCTCGAAATGTCCTGCTGACTTATTATTTGACCCATTTTTTTTTTACTTTGTGTCTGCTGCCTTTGCTCCACAGATATCTGGCTTTATACGCCTACAAGCCCCAGAAGGCTGATGAACTTGAACTTAGGAAAGGGGAGATGTATCGGGTGACAGAGAAGTGTCAAGACGGGTGGTTCAAAGGCACCTCACTGAGAACTGCTGCCTCTGGTGTTTTCCCAGGAAACTACGTCACTCCCGTGTCCAGGTCAGTAAGCTCAGGCGTAGGCATGGGGTGGGTGGAAGGTGTTGTGGTCCTATAGCTTCCCAAGCAACTACGTCATTGCAGCATCCAGATAAAAGCAAGTCATATTGGTGGTGTGCAGTTATAGCACAGTATTTCACTTATTTTGCCTAAGATGGTAAAGGGACAACAACCACATGTTCTTTCCTCTGCAAAATAACCAATCCAAACCTGTCGCAATTGTAATGTAACTTGAATGTGACTTTAGCTACCTCATTCAGGTGATAGAGGGCTGATGGGTTGGTAGCGCTGGTCAGGGACCTTCTTCTCTTTTTGCATTTGAAGCCAGTGATCTCTTAAGCATTCATGTCATTTTCACATGCCTTTTTTAAACAGCTGGTATTTCAAACCTTTGCTCCATTTATTATTCAGTGCATAGGTTTGGTCAGCAGTGTAGTACAATCAGATAACGGCCCCTAATTGTGTCCTCACACAAAGACAGTGGTAGCACAGTCGTTGTAATTTGCATTGTAATTTTTCACGGTAATTTCCTGGCTCCAACTGAACCCGATTGCAGATCAGGCTGAGCAGTGCAATTTTGCTTCTTGTTACGGTATGTAATTGCACTGCCTTTTGTCACAAAGGCACGCCCAAAAAGCAATGTTTTTGAGCTTAAGTTGGTGGAGGCGCACTCTGCGGATACTGTATTCCTTGTGCTAAAAAAGTATTCTTCCTGTTTCAGCCTCTGCTCCACACTGTGCACTGTCAGGATTCTGCTTTCACCTCTTGCCACCAAAACTGTCAAAATGATTATCACAACAGCTAAAGCATATTCTGATAAATACTTACCAGGAAGGGACTGTAAACTGCTGTGAACACTGTACTTGTTCAGCGGGAAACAGAACCAACTGTGAAAATCAGTTTAAACCAATCTATTCCTTTTGGAAAATGTTTTTTTTTTTGTGTGTGTGAAAATCTGTCTTCACTGTTTTTACATTTGAAATAGGAAAATAATAGCGATACCTGAGATATTTACAATTTGATTTAAATACAGTGTAACATGCAAAACAGCAGTCAGTTCATACTGACTTCTAATGTTGGGCTAGCACATATTTAATGTTGATCATTATCATCATCATCATAATTATCGTTATCATCATCAACATCATCATCATCGTTACTTTTGGCATCCTAAACACTGTTACTCATAGCTGTTACATCCAAACAAAACAGAAAAATGAGTGTGCTGAAATCATATTTGGCAATTTAATTATTGTCATTATTCATGTATGTGTGGAAACATTTGCAGTGGCGGTTCATCTAATCTGTATTCTGCTCCATGATGCATTCAAAGAAAGACAGAGAGAGAAAGAAATTGAAAGCAAGGGAGAATTAGAATTATAGAAAGAGAAAGAAAATAGAAGGGAGGGGAATGAGGGAAAAGCACGGCAATGAGAAGATGAAAAGAAACATATGGTACTGTAGGATAGACAGAAAGGATGGGTAGCTACAGGGGAAGGGAAAAAGACTGAATAGGGTGGAGAAAGAGAAGGTGAGGAAGAAAGCTGGGAAGAAATTGAAATAGAAGACAGTAATAGAAAGCAACAGAATCAGGACTGAGAATGAGAAAATGATACAAAGAGATGAAATGGCTGCAAAAACAGCAGGTGTCCCTCTCTACTGGATATGAATGGCTGCTTCACATTCTGCAGTTATGCAATCTAAGCCAGAGAGAGAGAGAGAGAGAAGCAAGACAGGCGAGTAATCAAATGAGAGGCAATTTGTTATTTTTATGCAAGCATATTCTCCTTCTCTCTCCTCCCCCCCATCTTACCTTTCCCCCCTCCTTTGTCTGCAGTGCAGCTCAGAAAATTTTCAAAATGATAATGAGAGGCTGCCAAAGATGCCCACACATATATACACACACACACACACACACACACAGTACATTGTAGAGTTAGACCAATACAGGCTGCACAAATAGGCATGCCATTCTTTTTTAAATGCAGTTTGAATATTAACATATTTGTTGTGGGATTTATTATCATGATTGATATAAACATACAGTATTTGATTTGATCAGATTCCATATAAGAATTCATGAATGTGTTTGGATTATAGTTATTTATTATATTATATTTTGAATGTGTCAAAACGGCATACATGCTGCTTCATGAGAATTTTCCACTCTGGCACAAATGCAGTTTTGGTGTAAAGGATGATCGTCTCCTCTTATAAAATTGTTTAAAGTCTTAAAAGTTATTGGTCTCTCATCTCTATGGGTCTTTACAAGCCTGTGTGTTAAACCAAACACACAATAAGCAGTACATGTGTTGTCCATAGAGCATCTTAAATCAAAGAATCTGTGAATAACTTTGCTGTTTCTATTGGTACACACACACACACACACACACACACACACACAAACACACATACACACACATGAAGTACACACAGAAAGCCATAACTCTGTATGTGTGTGACGGGAAGTCGATAGGTGGCCATAAGAGTGTGAATACCGCCGAGTCAATAATGTTCAGCTCACTGTTCTGCCATTCAGCACTCTGCAGAGAGACACTCTGCAGCTCCATATACTGTATGTTACAATAGGACATTAAGTCGTGCTGATCGTTAGATAGTAGCACTGAAATCACTCACTTTGACAGAGGATAATAGTGCTGTTTGCACCTCCTGCTCTGCTATTATGGACAAAACTCTGGCTATTAAAATTTGTACTAAACAAAAGCCATGCTAGCAGCTCTGTGAGGCTGTACTCTGAAGCTGAATGCTAACATTAGCATGCTAAAACCACAAGCGAGTATAGTGGTTACAGTGTTCACAAATGTAATTCAAGTGTAATCTAGCTTGTTAGCATGCTAGCATTTGCTAATTAGCACTAAACACAAAGTGCAGCAGAGGCTGATGAAAATGTCATTAGTGTTGCAGGAATTTAGTTTAGGAAAGTTTCCAAATTTGAACTCTTGATTGCGCTAGATGAAAGGTCAGAAGTTCAACAAAGTTATTTCAATTTACCCTTATTTGCACATGAGTGTCAGCACCAAATTTCATGGCAATACATCTTATAGTTCACTCTGGACCAAAGTGGTGGAGAAGACAAAGAGACATTGCCATCCATAGAGTGACACTGTTAGCATGGCTAAAAAAAAGCATGACTTGGTATCACAGAAAGACCCCTGTTTCTAAAGCAATATCCTTTTTGTTAACATATAACTTGCACTGATAAAAGCAAAAATAAAAAAATATCATCTTTCAGTTTGTGTTGATTTCAGCGGCCCCTTTGGACAAAAACGGTAGTGTTTTTATCACACATGCTGTCGTAAAGGTCTAGGAGTTAGCGTTACCGGGAGGTCATATAGTTGCGATGAATGTTTTGCTCAGACAGAAAATCATTATTTTACAATAAGAGAATATGTTACAGATGCATCATTGCATTTCGAGTGTTGCATACGGTAACTTAGCGTACTTTGGATGTATCGTGAGCTAAACCGGGTATCACTGTCACTGTGTCACGAGCCAAGGCAATATGAGTTTGTTGAAGCAACCAACGTAGTAATAAGTTAGATTACAGCGCATTTCATGAAACCCAAGGACGCTTTACAGAAGTATTGGGGGACAAGGGAAAAGAAAATAGTAGGCCAACACAAACACGGACTAAAACGAATAAAATGTCCGTGCTAAATGGAAGGGGGGGCGTAATTTAATGTCAGCTAATGACGTACAACCACATCGCGCATAGACATTACATAGCTGGGGGCCAATTCGGGGTCGGTTTTGAATCATTTATAATCCCGTAATTGTCTCCATCTGTTGAAAGCCCGACCGATTGTGACTTGGATTTCGCCCGTTGTCTTTCACTTTTCCTAGCTTTTAGTTGTTCTTCATTTAATTTCCTTCTTTTCTGTGATGGTCCTGCCCCAGTGTCAGCCATAACTACAGCAGATAACTTCTAAAATACAATTAGGCCTATATAAAGACATCTTCTGCTACCCTTTACCTGGCTGGATACAATGTTTTTTTGTTTTGTTGTGATTTTTCACTTCTCTGTTGTTATGTAATTATTGTGTTATATGTTGGGACCCCCTCAAAAACGAGATGATACATCTCAAGGGGTTTATCCTAATAATAAAAAAAATTTGAACTAAATAACAGAGGCTTTTCCGGTTTTATGCCGAAATCTGTGACCCTTCAGAATGTGTGCTCTGTAACGCCTTCTACCTGTTGTAAATCTTTTTGTGACTTTGCGGGAAAAATCGGACCCGGGCAGAGGCATTAATAAAAACTATGTAAAAATAGTGTTCTTTTAACTGTCAGTCTTGTTTGCTGTTATAGGTCATTTATGCTCATTAAAAGTTACATATAGTCACTTTAAACACCTGAAACATTCAATGACAAGCTCTCCCTCACCCCTCACCCCTCTCTCCTCTGCAGGGCCCCGTTTGGAGTTGGTGCTTCTCGGTGCTCGTCTTTGTCCAGTCCAGTAGGTGGAGGAGGAGGAAGTGGGTGTAGTAAAATCTCCGCCCCTTCGTCTCCAGGGTCCCCAGGGTCCCCGGGGCCCTCTTCGTCCCGTCCCTCCACCCCACTAGCAAACTCGGTTAACACTGCAAGTCCCGCCTCCTCTCCGCAAACTGCCGCCGCCCAGCTGAAGAACTGCCTGCGCTCCAATCAGCATACGGTTAACCAGGCACGCACCTCAATGCAGCTGGGTAAGCAGAAACAAACACACACACACACACACACACACAATGTTAGAAATACACATAATGGGTTTTAATCATATAGCACTGGATTCATTAAACATTCAGAAGCATCTGTTTTCAGTTTTGTTCCTGTTTATTAATCTATCCAAATCGCACGTTCACTGATTAACATGAATTAACAAAATGACACAGCCCCACCATAGTAAATAAACGATTCATAATCTTCTCGTCCAAAGTGGCACTCAAGATAGAAATAATTGAGAACTTGTTAAACAAGTTGAGCTACACTTGTGAAAACAAACAGCCTTCTATTCTGCAACAGAAGCAGCCACATTAAAGCCTCCCAATATGACACCATGTGAAAGAAGAGGCAAATCTTGTATCCTTCAGAGAAATGTGAAGCAAGTGAAAAGAGAGTATGTATTCACATGAAGATGTGTCTGTCTCTGGAATGTCATGCTCTGCAATATCACGCAGTGCAATCTAAGACTTCTTACCAGCCTACAGGCTTAAAGGAGCAGAGCATTTTATCCCCTTAGTCTCTGATTACAGAATAATAGAATATTGATCAGTCATTAATTCAAGTAGCTTCTGCACCATATAAAAACTTGCTGACATATGCTAACAGCAGCCTCTTTAACCTCCAGTTCCTCCAATGTTGATAGTCATTGACTGTTGGAAAAGAAAAACACACAGAATAGAGAAGAAACTCCACACAGAGAGAACTCAGAGGGCTGGTGTATTGTTGCGTTGAGATGACAGCAGAAACCACAGTTCAGAACCATCTTGCTGAAAACAACTTTGCATTGAAAAGATATATGTGAACCCCTATGATACTGTTGTTGGAAGCAAACGTCATGCACCCATCTCTCACTCTTACTTTCCTCTGCACTATATGAACCCACTGAATCATCACTGAACATAAGCCACCATTGCAGAACAGTTACAAGAACATACTGTATGTGCTGTGCACATATAGTCTGCACACAACACAAAGACATTACTAAGGTCTAGATCATATCAGCCTTGTTCTCCACTCAGAGTCTATTTATCTCTCCAGAACCCCTTTCTCTCTTTCTCTTTGTGTGTTTTCTTTCTCCCTCTGAGAAAATAATGGTGACCGTTTCTTTTGGGAGGCTGAAGAGTACACACTGTGAGAACACTGCCAAGAATAACACACACACACACACACACACACACACACACAAAGACATGTGCACTCCCACATACATACACACGCAAGTGAACACAGACTCCCAAACACAGCTGAATGACATCACTGTGCTTTTTGTTTTATGGAGGCGTAATGACAGAGCTTCATGTCTCTCTCCGTCCACCTCTTTCCTTTTCTCCCTCTGTTTTTCTCTCCCTCTCACATACACACAAACAGACACACGTACACACATCTGGTTCTCATTACAAAATAAAGTATGTGCATAGTTCTGGCGTTTAGTGGTTTTATCACATGACCAGCACGCCTCTCTATGGATTTCTGCCTGAGTACTGCAGAGAGAAGAGCAGGTGGCTGTGTGTGTGTGTGTGTGTGTGTGTGTGTGTGTGTGTGTGTGTGTGTGTGTGTGTTTGTGTGTGTGTAGCACAAAATGACCTCATACAAGTCAAAGGCTGAGAAAAGTGCTCCAAAACTCAGAACATCTCAGCCAGTTCTTCTATTTCTACAAGGGGTACGCTCAGAATTAGGGCCTCGACTAAATCTTATTATTCACAGTATGTTACATACATTCACATTTCTAGCAAGGTGGTTTGAATTTTGAACCTCATCCTCTCAGATTGGCCTGTTCTGTGTTTGTGGGTTTAATCAGACCAAAAATGTGCAACTGATGTGAATTGTAGACTCTTAGAAGACATTTAAATAAGTAATTCATAGATAATGTGCGTTCATCTACTGCATCTCTGTGATAGACAGGTTTCTCTGCAGTCCACCCAATGCATGTGGGGATAGACTACAGCAGCCTTTGCTGTTATGCTTAAACCTCCTAAGCATAACAGTGTGTCAAGTAATTGCATTTTGCATTACCCAGTATACCTTTTAGACGTTACTGTAATCCAAAATTGGCACAAAATCATGCAATAGTGTGGCTATATCTTGCAGGAACCAGGGATCGCCTATGTGAAACTGCATTTGTTTTTATAATAGTGCTAGACCCACATACCAAAGACATTTTTTGATACCATATCTTTCCTCAGATATTGAGTGCTCCCAAAACATTGGCATGCTCCCTCTCAGGATTAGTGATGACTGCATTCATTCAAAGTTTCTCACAATTATAATAACACACGTGTGTTTTTGTTTGTTTTAGTCCACAGTCCTCCTGCTGGAAGCCCAGAGCGCTCCACAGTGGCCCTCTCCCCCCTGCGTCCTCAGAGTTCCTCCCCCTCACGCTGCCCCGGCCAATCGGGTCGTCCTCTCTCCATGGTGTCTCCAGGACCCAGCTTAGGGCCCTCACCCCTCTCTTCCCCTGCCTCGAGGCCCCTCCTCCCCCTCTCCTCCCCTCTCTCCTGCCTCACGCCTCCCAACGTGTCAGCGGTGCTCCTCAACGGGGACCCAGCCAGTCCCTTGCAGCCACCATCATCGGGCCCCTCCCATACCCCCACCCAGGGCGTCCTCGCACCCAAAGCAGAGAAGGTGAGGCTCATTCTCAAGAACAACTCCAAAAGCACATTTTAGCTGAGAGTCAATTATCATTGGCTTGTTTTAAGATGTGCCTTTTTGCACCAATGTTTAAGAGTCATACTGTGAAAAATCCTCTGTGGAAATAGATACTGATACTCCACCATTAGTTGCCTTAATTAACCAGATTTACATACAGAAGATTTATGGTGTTCTGAGAAATGAGAGAAACTAGCACTTTTTCTCTAATAGAATAATTAGATGTCTTGCTTCTACATTGCAACTTCTATTATTTCCACCTCATCCATAATTAAGCTGAATGCAGTAACTTCACACTTGTCTCCCAGAAGGAATTTAAAGAAATCACTCGCCTAAGTACATCAAGACAGGACAGATTTCGTGAAAACGGGTTCCTAAAAAAAGGAAAATCACAACTCTTGATCATGAAGTAAGTCTTCGAATACTGATTGGTTAAACATTTTTGCATGCAATTCATGTTTAATTTCAATGAAATAAGAGCACCGCCTTCTGACTAGGTCTGCAGCTAATGATGATTTTCATCATCGTTTAGTCTTATTATACGATAAGATAGATACTTTATTGTCCTCAAGAGAAAGTTTTGTTTGGGCAATAGTGCTTCACACAGCTGCAATCAACTTTAAACAGTTATAGCCAACAAGACAGTACAGTGGTACACACAGTAGTAAATTAGATACAACAAAAATGCCTTGTGAGATAAAATAGTGTATATAAATACACAGGCATTATAAAATACATCATTTTGTTGATGAATGGATTAGTCATTTAGTCTATAGAATGTGAGAAAATGCCAATTACAGTTTTCTAAAGCCCAACGTGATGTCTTCAAATAGCTTATTTTGTCTGATGAACACTCCAAAACCCAGAAAGTATTGATTGACTACCACATAAAACAGCAGCTCCTCACAACTTAGAAGCTAAAACTATGGAACATTTCGTATTGTTGCTTAGAAAATGATATAAGATAAGTAATTGATCGATTGTCATAATAATAATATAATAATATTTTTTTGTCAATCGAACTAATTGATTAATCAAGTTAATTTTTTCAGCTCTAAATCTACAGTCATTATTAAATGAAATATCCAGAGTCAGGCAACTGTTTTGTTAGAGCAGGGAACTCAATATGGCAAAAACAAATATTGAGTAAGTGTGAGTCCACATCTCCATTAAGAGAACACAATCTCTCTTGCTTCAAACCACTCAGCTATACTACAGTCCTTCCAGAAAAATGCAGAGTTTTTTTGTGATTGTTGCGGGCAAAAATCCTTGATTATGTGGCACGTTGTCTTAAAAAATGCGATGGAATATGCTGGATATTTATGCAATTTTATGCAATGAAATTGCGGGAACTTGCAAAAACTGCGGTTTCATCTTGGCTTCATCGCTGGGTTTGCAGCTTTTCGATGATGTTCACGTCGCGTAATTATGTCACTTCATAACGTTCCCATGGCAACAGGGGAAAATGGCTGCTCTTGTGTGAAGTAAACGCAACATTTTTCAACTTTCTGCTAAGATATATGTGACTTTTTTACAACGAAAATGCGGGGATTATGAAATCATGCAAGCCCCGCATATTTTGTGCAGAAATCTGCAATTTATGCGGCAAAGTGCGGCGTATTTGAAAAAATGCGGCCCCCACATAAATATGCGGACTTTGGCTGATTATGCATTGAATTATGCGATCGCATAATCGCGTTTTTCTGGAGGGACTGATACTAGTACACACATAATTAGTGCGAGAAGAAAAAAATACACGGTGCCAATTTCTTTAATACATTTTGTCATCCTGTAACTAAAACTCACCACACGTTTTAATTACCTTTAACACCACATCAGGTGAAAAAGATGGCACATTGCTCTGTGTATTGGGTTAGGGTTAGTGTGTCTCTATATACCTCAGTAAGTGTCATTCCCCCAGGCAGCTGGCACAAATGCTGAATGCCATCCTATGTGTTGTGATATCTGCGGTGTTAAAGCTGTGGATGTTAAATCGGGCTACGCTGACAATGAAGGATGGCACCGAATGCCCGCTTCTGTCTCAGCTCCATTTGTTTAACTGTTGGCTCCACTGTCTGGGACAGCTAATCTATGGCTAGCTGACAAACAGCTCATTGACTATGGAACAGCAGGCAGCGGCCTTGTTTACATCGTCACACTCAAAGATAGCTTGAACCGGATTCAGAATTATTACTGATATGCTGAATATATCTAATAAAGTCGGAACAAGGTAGTTGTATCTGTCATTCTGATATTAAAAGATGCCCCCCCCATCTTATCACAAGTACAAAATATGTAGTTTTGTTATTCCTAAATGAAATGTCAGCCTAAAAAAATCATTTTAGTTTGTTTTGGAATGCTGTCTATAAATCTTAAGTGATGACCTGCCTCACCCAGCCTAAATGAGCTGCTATGCTACCAAAACAACCTCTCAATATGCATTTGCTTTATTTGTAGCATCCAGTTATGATATAAATGCTGTTTTGGATGCCTTTACACCCTGACAAGATTAAAACTCTGTAAGGAAAACCATAATATGTTTCAGTTTTTAGGCAGGATAACTAGATCACATTTAAAGATACTGTTTTAGTCTCACGGCAAAATATTATATCATCATAGTATCCCTTGAAAAAAATGTTCATCCTAACCCCTCGTTCACAGCGCTTACTCTAATGTTTTGTGCTTGGCAGAGCCGAAACATCAGGTTTAAAAGTCAGAGTGGCGATGAGGCCGCACAGAGTCGGTCTTTGTTACAGAGGAACTGATAAAGCAGCTATGATAACTGTCTGGCAGACACAGTTAGGATAATCTCTGTTCGACACACTGTCTAGAGTGCAGCCAGCATTACAGACACATATCACGTTGGACATTGAGATGTGTTAGTAGACCGTTTCCAAGAAGTCTGCGCATGCAGGGCAGCTGCCAACTGAAAGGCTGTAGGAAGTGCCTGCAGGATTTCAGAAGGTCCAGAAAATTCTAAAAATGTCTTGAAAACCTATGTTTAACTGTATATTCAACAGTATCTAAGGCTTTGAGCTTAGATTAGAACAATTACACCAAGCAATATATGGAGTTCCCTTGATCCATTTTTTTTATTTCACATATTTACCTCAAACGCATTTAGAGAGTGTTGAGCGTGGGTGAGTAAATGATAAGTAATTACCTTTGGGGGGGGTGGACAGAAACTGTGCAAACCCTGAGCAATCTTAACACCCCTGCGTCTATTCTGAAATCTTTAGCTCATAACCTGCTTTTGACAATGAACTCAACATCAGCACCTTATTCTTCCTAGATGTGATAGGTTTTTAAATGTATCTATGTTAGTGTGTGCCATTTCTTACACAAAACTTTACACACAAACGCACACCCGCATAATGTAAATACTGTTTATTTACATACCGGCATGTAATAGAAACAGCGGAAGAACGAAAACACTGCAGGCTCCGTTCAGTTCCAGCATCCTGCCAGTGTGCTGCAGAGCAAGGCACTCCTCCAAAACTAAATTAGACTTAAAGTGTGAGTGTATGCTCCCATCTGGTGGTTGATTTTAGAAGAACAGCAGCAGTTTGACTCGCTCGTGTACACAAACACACACATAGACGAGCACACACACACACACACACACACACACACACACACACACACACACACACACACACACAGGCAGATTAAGCCTTTAAGCCTGCAGATGAAAGAGGAGAGGGAGTTTCACTTTTTTCTGCTGCTTTCAGTCCCACCTCCTTCCCTCCCTCCTTCCTTTCCTCTCTCTCTACATCCCTCTGTTCTGTCTTTCCACTTTTTCTCTTTCCTCTCCTTCTTTCTGTCCTCCCCTCTACCTCTTTCCCTCTCTGAGTGCATCCTCCTCTTTTCCTTTCTCCCTCTGTATCTCACCATTTTCTCCCCTTCTATTCATATTTATTTTTCTCTCCATCTGCTCCTCCCTCTCCCAGAGTAAAATTCAAACAAGCTTTATTTGCATGAAATCTATGTTGCCAAAGCAGTGGAAAATTTTATATTTACACTGCAGACAGTAAGCATCATTAGATTTATGTAAAAGTAATGTATGTTTTGGGGGGCTTCACATTCCTAAATCTGTGAGAAAGAATCAATTGTTGGTATTTAGGGAAATGCATATCTCTAAAGGACCAGTATTTGGAGTGCAAGAGCCAGGATTGCTGTTTGTTTTCTATAGTGGGTATGCTGAGTCAAAGTGTTTATACAGCCTCTCTTGCTTTGTAAGCACTTTGTTATGCTCTGTCCCATCTCTTTACTAAGACATTAAGACTATGAATTGTTATCGAATTCTTTGATCAGATATTGTGACGGTTTTTGTCACTTACAGTATGAGTATATGCTGCTCTTCTCTCTTTTATATTATTGATTATAATTTTTGACTGTTAGTCAGACAAAACAAGCTATTTTACAATACTAACTTGAGCTTTCGGAACTTATGGTGGCCATTTGCCACTATTTTTTGCAATTAATTAACTGAAAAAATAATAATAAATGGATTAATCAATTGTTAGTTGCAACCCAAAACCAAAGTAGGTGTACAGGCTGGGTCATTCCTTTCAGAAAACTTCCTGTTGTGTTGTGTTTTCTGTTTTCCTGAGGTCTGGCTTTTTCTCTGACAGATTATCACTTTGATCCTCTCCATGTCTTCTGACAACTTCTACTTTTTTACAGCAGTCAGCACAGGTTTGCTTTAAGCCTGGTTCAGTAGTTGACTGTATTACGGAGCCATCTGCAAAGGCTTGCAAATATGATGTGACAGATGGACGACAAAATAAGTGATTTTTAAAATATATTAAAGAAGTGTTCTTTGTAATGTGATTATAGGTTTCGATTTCCCTCAAATAAGCTCTCAGTGTTGTTTCAGAAATTGTAATGGGCAGTATTCAAGTCATCAAATGTTTACTGCAGCATATAGCATCCATCTGATATTTAGAGAAACCATTCAAGCTGGAGAGGATGAAAAGAGATTGAAGTGCTCTCATGTGAAGACAACAGAGAGAAATCATTAATGGTCAAGGTAACAAGGACTGCACTCACAATGTGAGCAACTGTGATTCACACAAAGAAAAGTCTTGACACGTTCAGGTGGTGGAAGCTGAAAGCTCACATACACAGTAACAGAAACAAATAACAAACCCCAGAAAATGAACACAGATGTCATAAGTTAGACTGAAAATGGTAATTATTAAGTTTTTAGTTATCGCAATGGCAAGTGCCAAAGCTGCAAAGTCTGGAACACACAACTAAAGGTTTAGTTCAGTCAGACAGCTCACGTTTGAAATGTAAATATAACAGCAGAACATTGTGTATGGCGGCCAGACTCCGACCTCATCACTCCCCGCAGTTTGGGTTTACATGAGATATTGGGGAGTGATGATAAAGTAGCTTCTGGCCGGAGCCTGCAGGTGGATGCTGGGGTGGTGGTGAAAGCAGGCAGCAAAATAGGTGCAGGACAGCAGCAGCATTGACAAGGCAGAGATGCTGAATTGTGCAGCTTAAATAGACTGCCAAATTAATGTGGAGTCAATTGAATGTACTGTTCAGTTTCAATCACATGCACATTTCTGAGCAGCCATTCATGCAGCATACGGACATAGCTGTTGGTCACAGCTCTAGTATTTTGGTCTCTGTCCCACTGACTCTCCCTGACGTGTTTGTCTGCACATTCACACTTATCAATGCATTTTTAAAAACATTGACAAGGTGTGCGCTGTGGTAAAACAGTAAAAATTCTGCTTATAGCGTAGTTGCAGATGTTTTCCATATACTGCTACTGAGAAACGATCATTTTTGTCACTATTGCTCTGGTTTGGATTAAGTTACACATGATTTCAGCTATACATTTCGACCATCAACACCTCTGTTTTCAATTCAATTTTATTTATAAAGCCCATTATCACAAATTTGCCTCAATTTGTGTGAGTTTTCCTTTTTTCCATTTTTTTGCAACTCCATACCGTTGCCATGCCAACTGTCCATCACAGCCTTGAATAGATAGCATTTTTTGAATGTAAAAAAGAAAAATGATGCTTGATCCAGCAGCCCATGTATAAAAGAAACAGAAAGGCAGAGAGAGACAGAGCTGATATGGACGCTTCATGCATCTACAAAGAAATATGTAATTATGCTCAGGCATGCTCAGTATTGATCCATGCTGCCATCACTAAGACGGTAAAATCAGGACAAGCAGCAGAAGAAACAAAGCTGTTTTGCTGTTCTGGTATCACACAGTCTGACTGGATGGACAGTGCTGTACAGCCTTTCCATAATCAAGCATTAATGGAAAAACATGACTCTGCCTTTATAGGCAGCATTAAGAAAAACTCTCTCTATAATCAATATAGTTTATTCTTAAGACCACCGCAGTAGATGCACAGGTATTCAGCTTGAAAGGTGAACAGCTCAGCTTGCTTTACTGTCTGCCCTCTGATGCTTTTATTATTTATTTTGTTGTATTCCTTGTGTCAGATGGAGTCAACAGGAAAATATTTTTTTGATTTGTTTCATTAAAGTATTTTTGGATTAATGTGTAGTGTGTACATTTGTGGTCTGTGGTCTCTTTATGTAGAGATGAGAAAAGGTATTGTTTACACAGACACCGTTTTCATTACCATCTTGTCACTTTATTCCTTACCGGCCTCTGTGTTTGTTTGTTCCTCCCTTTCTCTCCGTCTCTTCTTTGTATCTCCCTCCTCCTCTTCATTCACTCCGTCCATCCCTCAGAAGGAGAGGAAAGCAGGAGGTTTATTAAAGCTCTTGTCGGGTGCGGCAGCCAAAAAGAAACCTCGCTCACCTCCTTCCTCCCCGCCCACCCACGACCCCTCACTATCTGGCCAAGGTGCCGTGGCCACCGACCCTGCCCACCATCCTCACCACCATCACCACCATCACGCCCGCTCAGGTTCCTGTCCGATGGCATCGCACGGGCGAGCCGGCTCCTGTCCAATCGAGAGTGAGATGGCGGGGGCCATTGGACTGGAGCCTCTGCACAGGAAGTCCGGTTCCCTGGACACCAACTTCCCCATGTCGCCTCCCGCAACGCGCGCTAGCAACGCTCTGATGGTCCTCCGGCCTGAACCCAAACCCCTGTCCAGAGAGAGGTGTGCACACACACATACATCGTTATAATAATCCTGCTCCTAATATTGTTAATAACCTTAATCAAGGTGACAGTTTTCAGCTGGAAGCCTGTAAGCCAGATATTAGCGAGGTAGGTCGAGGGAATACATTGATCAGATTCCCAGAGAATCCCAGGGTTGATTTTTTCATTTTCCAAACATTCACACTGCTGTCTATATTAGGGAACATATTGATACTCTCCACTCATACCTGCACTGATTAAATTCTTTCAGGTGGGCCATTCCAGCATGTGATGTCGCCCACAGTGTGTTAAAACTGTCTCTGTGTGTGGCAGGTATCGTGTGGTGGTGCCCTACCCGCCCCAGAGTGAGGCGGAGATCGAGCTGCGGGAAGGCGACGTAGTATTTGTGCACAAGAAGAGGGAGGACGGCTGGTACAAAGGCACCCTGCAGAGGACGGGACAGACCGGCCTATTTCCCAGCAGCTTCGTCGAGAGCTTCTGAAATGGAAAAAGTGGACAAAAGAACAAAACACTGTTCCTGTTTCTGAGTTACAAAACACACACACACACAAGCTTTACAGCTACATACATATGAAGAATGGACTGAAATTGGTTTCTAAGAAATATACTTTTGGATTAAAGACGGACACTGCAAAAAGAAACTTGCTTTGACGATAATCAGAATGCTTTCTCTAGAAGTAGAACCTAATAAATACTGGCACAAAACATCAATAATAGTAAATGTCTTCAGAAATCCATATCAGTCCAACTAATTCACACACACACACACACACACACACACACACACACACACACGCACACATACATACAGGAAAGCTAGCCCCCGCTTTGACCAGCCACACAGGAATCAGGGCAACTGTTCCCGTTGCTCACCCGGTGACCGTGTTGGATCCGACCCTCGGTTGTCTGGACCCGTGATGTTGACTACTGAAGGCACACAGACTCAAAGAGCACAGAAAGACAAACCCTGCCTCCCAGTTCTCCTCCTTGGCACCATCCACCAGCAAATCCTAGCACAAAAAGCATTAACTTTGCTTTCCTGTGAGACCTCAGAACTTAAATTCGGGTGCTTTCTTTGTTTGAAAAGTGCAGATTTATCGCCAGGTGATGAAGGAAGCGTGTGTCCAGTCCAGGATCATTGTAAACACATCTCCGTGTCTAGTTTGTGACAACAAGCACATGTGTTTCTTACCAACCCAATATATGTTTATAACAGTGCATGTAGCATTATTATGTTTTTCTATATATGTTGAAATAGATGTTTGTGTTGTCCCAAACTAGTCATGCTGTGATGATCTGTCACAAAACAAAAGGTGCAAAAAGTAAAAGACGACTAAGGTTAATCATTCTTCTATTTATACATCTTACATACATTTATACAGCCATTTGTTTTATTTGAATTTGTCCTTTATAGCCTCCCCACACACACACACACACACACACACAACTGGGTTAAAGTTAATAAAGTGTCTTGCTGAACGTAGGAAGAAACAAAAAAGTTACGCCAAAACTCTTTAAACTATTTCAACTCATTTGTTTTTGGATTTTTTAAGTGGGATTATAGAGACAAAGAATGCACTTGGTAATGTTCTACACAATCTGCCAATATATCTACATATACAGTATTTTACACTCAGTTATTATTTATTTGACAAACGGGATTCCCGTTGCTACTTGTCACATCCTTTTAACCATGAAAGAATATAGTTGGTAATGCAGAGATCAGAAAGAAATATATATTCTTGCTAACAATAATCCCTCTTCCTCAGCCTTTTCTGAGATACTGTTGAGAGTTTTTGTCTGACTGCAGCAATATTGTGAAATCAAATGTGTGTGGATTCGATGCTCACGGGAGAATGTACGGGGAGGGGAAAAGCCCTGAAGTCAGAAGGCAGGGACGCAAGATTCTCATCACACAACTGCCAACCTTTGACAACAACTTTCCCTCTGATCTTATCAACACTTAACAAGTATTTTTGTACGGCTTCAGTGAGTGTACAGTCAGTCTGCTTTGTGAATTTCTACGTCCTGAGTGTGTGAAATCCAGGCTTGTATAGTTTACATCCAGCCACAACCATCTACCTTGTTTCCCTGTTTCTGGAGATAGAAGCACAGCGAAACTCAGAGCTTGACTCACTAACTGTGTGTGTGTGTGTGTGTGTGTGTGTGTGTGTGTGTGTGTGTGTGTGTGTGTGTGTGTGTGTGTGTGTGTGTGTGTGTGTGTGTGTGTGTGTCAGAGAGTAATACTGGCCATGTATCACTGAAAGAACAGAGTTAACTAACCACAACCAGGTGTGAGTCTGTCATTGGCTAAGCACACTTGAATCGTCTGGGTGAACTGCATTTTGTCATATGGAAAACACTATAAATACAAAATTCTACTTTTGAAATGTTTTATTCCCATATGATGTGAGTGCAGAATAAAAACCCAGGCATGAGCCCTCCACAGATTTACAGAAAACAAGCACAAAATGTTTTGCGTCAAAATTGCAGACGGAATCTGACTCAAAAATGCAGTTCAATGCCACAGGTTTTCTCTCACAAGTTTAATGGTCTGAAAATGTTGTTACATTATTTTGTCCATGTAATTCTTTTCCGTGTAATACTTCTTAGTGAAAAAGAGGGGTAGCAATTTTTTGTTGCAAAAAAAAAAAAAAAGTTAAATTGAATGTTTTGCTTTTATTTGAAGTGGAGGTGGCCTGTCATTGAGGAGACAAAAGCACAAGCAGTTTGTACCTGTAAAGGTTGTTTTTTTTTCTCCCACTATTCGATTGTGGGGGGGGGGGACTCGACCCCGATCCCTTAAACTGTGAAGGAAAGTGAGCAAAACCATGAAAGGGAAATAGACTTTACAAAGTGATTACAGCATGGTCTGCGATCCTCTCCTGGCTGCTGGCAGTGCAGCATGGGTAATCCTGTGCGTCTGGAGCAACAGATGAAACCAAAAACACTCTGCTATTTAAGATTTTTCGGTAGCACTTGAAGGTATCTACATAAGAGTGACATGACACTGTCATGACACATGAACCCTAACCCTAACTCTAACCCTAACTCTAACTCTAACCCTAACTCTAACCCTAACTCTAACCATAACTCTAACCATAACCATAACTCTAACTCTAACCACAACTCTAACTCAAACCATAACTCTAACTCTAACCATAACTCTAACTCTAACTCTAACCATAACCCTAACTCTAACTCTAACCATAACTCTAACTCTAACCATAACTCTAACTCTAACCATAATTTGTCATGACAAAAACCGAATGACACTTACTAAAAGAAGCGTTATGTCATAAACGTTTATGACATGTTTCTAATGTTTATGACACGTTCATAACAGTGTCATGTCACTCTTATGTCGATACCTTCAAGTAAAGTGTAACCTATTTTTCATAGTCACATACTCAAACACACACACATACAGTAAAAGACCAGGGCTAGTCTGACAAATCTTACTTTTTCACTTAGAATCACGGATATGAAGCGGTCGCTTTGATTCTTTCCATTTTTACTTTTTAATTTACCATTTTTGTCTGTTTATTCAATCCTGTTCCACCCAAGTGTACGCAGCTAGGCTTTTTGTGGGGCTTTTTTAATAGAGTGTTTTGGGAAGTAAAAATGCCAGATTTTTTTGCCATGAAAACTAAATGTGAAATTTCAGCAGAAGAATTAGTTATTGGAAGCTTCAATCCAAAAGTATCTGCATTGGCCTTCAAAATCTGTCAGTCAAATCCTAGTGCCTACAAATGCAAACACACACACACGCACACACAGTAGTTACATCAGGCAGGCCAATCCATATTTTGGTCTCTTCCTTACTTTCTTACGAGTACAATGAGCCTGCTAGTTGTTTTTCTCGCAGCTCTGCTTCGTTTGACTCGATGACAAAAACCAGCAGATTCCACAACAGCTGTGCACAAACCCCGAGCGAGGTTCCCCTCATCTGTTTGTACGAGGACTCTAATTTCTACTGAGTCAAACTTAAGCACAAGTCCTCATTTGTGTCTGGGGATCGAAGGATCTCGAAGGAAGGATTATTTTGTTTTCCCGAGATCGATTCTGTGAGGAGGAGAAGAGTTTACAACAGTCAAAACATCAGGAATAAAAAAAACCCAGTGGTCACTTTACAGAGAACACCTTAAACTGCTGGTTTCACAAACGTTTTCATGTCGTTTATGTTTTATTTACGTGATGTAAGCTTGTCTTTGACCTGGTTGTAAATACCACTTGAGAACTCATGGTGACGACTGGGAAAATTGTGAACAAGCCATCAACAGCAGTGGTAATTTAATTTCCATTGGACATGAACATAAAACAAAACATTGCACATACCATTTTTTATTGGACTTGATAACAAATGACTGTCCACTCCCCTTTTTTTCCTTCCAGGAAGCCTGAGATCTCACTCTGCCATCTTGAATTAGATGTCGGCCATATTTGTTCCTATGGAGACTTGTGTGTTTAAGTGTGTGTGTGTGTGTGTGTGCGAGGGAACGGGGCCTCTGTATGTAGCTCTTTACATAAAAAAGGAACTTTATGAAAAGGTTTGGTGCGGCGTGGACGCTCACGCCTCATCAGGACTGATTGGGGTTGAAAAACAGCGCTACAGCGAGGGGGAAAAAAAAGAAAGTATATATATATTATTCTATATTGTGCAGAATATTTATAGGCCTTTTGTGCCATTGAAGTCATGCTCTGCGCTGGCCATGCAGCGCTCTCTACCATGTGATCATTATACATCGTCTTGTACCGATGACCCGTGGTTGATTTGATTGTTTTTCATGTCAAGTGCATTTTTCGCAATAAATGCCTTTGTTTTAAAACTGATTTCCAGTGTCTTCTTTTGCATCTGCCTGCAGCTTTATAATACAGATACCACAGGCAGATAGGAAGCAATGCACGCTTGTGTACTCTGATGCATAACAAACACATTACCTGTACAATCCATTAGGATTTTACAGTTACCCTTTGGAGGATTCATCCTGAGAATCATATTATATCCTGCTCTTATTATAATGATCTGCTCTCACAATGTGCTCATTATGCACTTCTAAAGCCTCATGAGCAACACTCCAGGTACAGCTGTCTGACAGAGTGTATTACTCTCTTTATCATTACAGACATGCTAGTAAAGGATTTTTAAAAAATAAAGCTGATACTCTTTCTGTCTTTGCGTAATTCCCTCCATCTTCTCCCTTCTTTCTCTCCCTCTGTCTCTCTTCTTGTGTTCTCAAGCCAACACTGGCATGGACGAGGTGTGTAATTGGTAATTTCAGAGCGTCGCCGGCACTCCCCTTAAATGACAACCTCATCTCTCCAGCAGCTGAGCCTGTCTACAATGATCACCTCCATTTGCATTTAGAGTGACTAGCAAAAGGTGACAAGGGTACGTGTATGTGAGCGTCTGCATGTGCGAGCGCAGGGCTATGACAGCTATCTTGGGTGTTAAGTGCACATAGAGAAACTTGACGCTAACACACTAACTCAAACTGCTATATTTAAGGCAAGCCACAAATTTGGATTTTTACAGACTTCTGCAGAACAGAGATAGTTTTCACCTCTGGCAGGTTTTCCCACCCAGAGGAACTAAAAGGTGACTGCACACATGCACACGCTTCACATTTTTGCCTTGGTCAAATCTTTTCGGGGCGTCCTCTTCCCAACCCTACCAGGTAGGTGCTGCAGGCCCCTGCAGGGAATTGATCAGCATTCCTCTGCTTTACGCCAGACCTGTCTGTCTACCTGTCTGTGTGCCAGCTGTGAGTCACATGAAGGGCAAAAGAGCCAGAGAGTTAGACACTGCAGGGAACAAGACCTCTATCAGGTGGTACGGGGCGCTCCCTTTGTGCGTGTTCACGAATAGCCAAGTGGTGGGCAGGGAAGATGTTTGAGGGAAGCGTGTGATCATCCTTTATCCTCTTACCTTCTGAAAAACTGGGGGGGGATGTAGACGTCTCTACAGTAGACATTTCTTTTATGATGAATCACAGGGGTGGAGAGAATAAGACAGGAGGTCTGTGGGTCTTATGTCAGTCTGAAAACAAAAAGGTCCAACAAAAAGGAAACAAAAAGGTCCAGTTTGGAGAGAGTAGGTGACAAACACTAACATTGTGTTCCATTTGCAAAACAGCAATTCTCCAAAAAGTGTTGTGGTCTCAAAACTGAAACTACTATAAAATCCCTCTGGTCAGACACCTTAGTCCTTGACCTCTGAGTACGAGCTGGTCATGTGATTGTACATTTTTCAACAGCTTGAAGGAAAAATAATTTCAGACAGATATGTTTAAATAGAACCTGAAGCAATGCACTGCAGTCTGATGTAACCTCTACCTTTTTTTTATTAAATAAAGTGGAACTAGGGCTGGGGGATATGGAGAAAATCAAATATCACGATATTTTTCACCAAATACCTTGATATCGATACCGCAACGATATTGTAGTGTTGACTATTGGTGCTTTCACAAAATATGTACACAATGAGAGTTTAGATAAATAATCAGCAGTAATGTGGATATAATGTCTAATGGCGTTTCACACACCAGCGCACAAGTATAAACATCAGGCCACTTGAGCTTGTTTTACAGTTCTTTGGAGGCTCCAGGCAGAGCTTTCGCCGTAGCCTATGTAAGTGGCCTGATGTTTATACTTGTGCGTGGTGTGTGTGTCGAGCCGGCCATGTGTGTGTGTGTACGTAGGCTACGGCGAAAGCTCTGCCTGGAGCCTCCGCAGAACTGTAAAACAAGCGGCGCCGCAGTAAACTGCCGTGACCTAACGCGACACACACACAGAACGTCGAAGGTGTGTTGTTGTTGCCAGAAGACACATTTTGTTTCAAATGAAGCTGGAGGCAGCAAAAAAAAAAAACCACAGCTGGCTAAACAATTTAAAAATGGCGGGTTTGTTCAGGACACCCCCGTCTGTCGCTTTCACGTCACCTTTTGGTATCGCCTCAGCTCGCTTGGAACCTCGACTGAGGTGGTACTAAAAAAAGTACCTGTTAGCAGGTACCAGGTACTTTTTTTCGTAATGGAAAACCAAAAAAGGCGAGTAGAGTTGAGGCGAGTCAAGCTGGTACCATGTAATGGAAAAGCGCCTAAGTTGGGTAAAGGCAAATAATAGAACAGTTTCAACAGTCTGGTAAGTTCAGAAAATGACATCACTTCACTGTAATGCAGCCTTTAAAACCAGGAAAAGACAACACTTATGCCATATTACAATATGACGATATCCAAAATCTAAGACGATATCTAGTCTCATATCACGATATCGATATATAATCTCTATATTTTGCTCAGCCCTAAGTGGAACATGAGCTTTTTTCCTTTTAATAAAAGACAATGTAGCTGTCATAAGATGCCATGTTGTGACATGAGAAACAGACAAACATAGTGTATCATGACAAAAATACAAAGATTTATTTAGAAAGAAGAAAAAGCTCCCAAATAATACTGTTTATTCCTTAAATACAAGTGTAGTACAAATGTGTCTTACAAGCTTTCCCTGGATGTATAACTTAAATGGATTTCTAATTAAGCTTCACACAGATAGGGCACTAACACATATTAAGCACTAGTGTAAACTATAAAGTGGCAGTGTTTGTGAGTAAATGTTGGTTTTATAAATCACACTTTATTGTTGTGGTTTACTCTATTCTGTAAAATGCTTCGAGGTGTGAAACACTGTCTCATCGTGACTCCAGACAGAAGTGAATAAAGAAATGATTAAAAAAAAAAAAAGAAAAAAAAGAAAAAAGTCACAAATGCATCTTCCCTCTCTTCTCGTACTTCCTCAACAAACACTGACTCGACATGATGCATTTTTTCCACGAGTCAGCGCTTTTCAGGCAGACTGCATTGCAAACTTTAACAGTTTGTGTCAGTAAGAAAACTAAGGGAGCAAGTAAAACACAATATATATATATATATATACACACACATACACTGTATATATAAATATATGCTGTAACATGTACCTAGTTCCAAAACCAAGCAATATGAGTCATAGGTCTCCTGCTGATTTTTGTAATGCTGGTGTGCTCATAGTTATAGCATCAAGGATGTGTGAGAAGAAAAAAATCGGACATAATAAGGATAAGGAATTATAATGCCCTGTGATCGTGATTTTGACAACTCTTGATAATGAATGCACTACATCAGCTTTCAGAAATGATCACTTAAGCCCTTTTCAGACATGGATTCTGTTGCATCGCTGGATTTAAATACATATCTGTTAAACATCAAAAGGTCTCTGTGGAGACATTCTTCTGTTAGGGCTCTATTTAAACATGACAGGACTATTACACTCTATACAGAGAGCTGCAATGCTCACAACATATTCAATCTCACTGCTGGAGAACAGCTGCGAGTTGAAAAAAATAATAATAAAATGATTGTTTATCTCGGAGGCTTTATTAGACACGCTCGCCTCTAATGTGGCATTCATTTGGACACTGAGACCAAACTGTAAAGCTCCTCATGAGGTGCATGTCTGAAAAGGGTTTTGTAATAAATTACAAGCGTGTTACAGATGTTTTTCTCATTAGCAAAGCCATGAGACTGCATTACAAAACATTAGATGGCAGGCAGATTAAATGTAAGTGAGGAGGTCCCTTTTAATATAGTGTTACTTGGTATGTATCCAATTCTTTTATTTACTGTAAAGGGGGAGGTATATGAAAAATAAAAAAGTATTATATAAAAACGAAAGGATAAATATAAAATATTACAGAGAGGTATAAAACCTGCTAAGAAGATTAAAAATATACCATTGAGGAAAGTTTACACAGGATTCATGGATACAGTCATTAAACTTTGGCACAAACTCACACTCGCACACACTGCTGGTCTGTGTGCGGTTTTCCTGGTTAGTGTTTAAGACTGGCCATAAAGGGCTGGAAAGGACGTGGCCAGAACGTCACTGGTTGTACTGGTCGTACTGGAGTGTACTTCTGATCCCCAACGTCTTCACATGAAGCCAGAACTGGAAGAGAGAACACGATGGAGTTGAGAATCCCATTTTACAGCTAATTCAATATAATAACATATCTCACACCATATTACTGAATTGACTATACTGGCTTTATTACATAGTTTGTCTGTAAGCAACTTATATGTCCACTAAGTAGTGGTGGCCTGTTTTCCACTTTATGCATTTGTTTTCTAGATTGAAGTTGTTCTTCCGTCTTTGTGTTAAGGACTCCAAAATATTCACGCTCATATTCAATAGTTTATTACGATTGAAACATTGCAAAAAGACTGATTTAATGAACAAATATGAGTAGTTAAAGGACAAAATAACCTAGGGGTTAATAACATGTACTGAGTCGACCGTTCTCTGGGATATGTTTTCATGCTAATCGAAATTTACCAGTTTTATCGCAAACCGCTAATTAGCTTATAAAGCTAGTCGTCGGGCCAGAGGGTAAAGTAAAAAGAAATCGCTATTTCTATACCACTAACAAGGCTCAAAATAGCACCACACTTCCACGGTAGCATAATGAGGGTCCCTACATGTGAACTTTGTAAGTGTACAGTTTATTAAAAAGATAGTTTAGAAAGACAGTACCATTCACGTATACAGACGGGTGCCATCTTGGGAAAACAGTCATGACCAGTCGAACGACCAACGCCGTGCTTGAGCTATGTTACTGGTTACTGGTTACACGGTTCGACTGTAGGGACCCTCATTATGCTACCGTGGAAGTGTGGTGCTATTTTGAGCCTTGTTAGTGGTATAGAAATAGCGATTTCTTTTTACTTTACCCTCTGGCCCGACGACAAAGCTTTATAAGCTAATTAGCGGTTTACACTAAAACTTGTCACATTTGATTAGCATGAAAACATATCCCAGAGAACGGTCGACTCAGTACACATGAGTTATTAACCCCTAGGTTATTTTGTGCCGGAAGAGCGCAAAATCTCTAGGAGCACAAAATCCTCCACAATATGCATCAGAGTCAGTCAGTGCACTCATGTAGACAAATCTGAAATGCACTCAGTAGTCATCAGATTTGTTGCCCCAAATTAATATTACCAGCAGGTGGCAACATGTCCTGTATTATATAAAACTGAATACTGAACCCATTGTCAGCAACGAGTCACCAATGACTCAAAGGGCCTATCTTGAACCCAGCGCAATTGACTTTGTACACTGACGCACGTATCATTCCTATTTTTCACCCGACGCACAGCAGACTTTTCCCTCCACAGACTCACATCGCTAAATTAGGGAATGAACTTGCGCTCCCGGGGCGGTTCAGCAAAAAGAGGAGGCGTGTTCCGGCGCAAACGTTCCCTAGTGCTATTTTGCAGTTTCAGAAAACAGTTCCGCCACAGACCAGGAAAAACCAAGTCTACAGTCAGTGGCGCGTTATTCAGATGCTATTTTAAGGGCGCGTGCTTGGCCGTGATATAGAGTGTGCACACCGCGCATACACTTTACTTCTCTCATCTCACTGACCCAGCAGTTCCCATTTTTGCAAACCATACATAAATACAAGGAAAAATATGACCTTGTTTTACACATTTCCATGAATCATGGATGTGTTGATGACATAAATGAGGAAATATTAGAGGACTTAAGGAGATGTGATGTTGAACTGCATGTGCCGATGCCACTTGACCCAAATGCCCCAGCAGCAGTCTATAGTGAGGTAATCTCGGTCTAATGTTAGACTACATCGCAGAAATATCACCATGCATTCATAACCTCGTGATTCAGTGAGAGTGAGCCCAAAACATCGGAAAGTATGTTTTTGTGACATTTCTTTATTTACATTTTGACAAAAAGAAAAATCAATAGCAAACGTCGGTCTCCTTGGCTGTGAACCGCTCCTGGCGTGCGCCCATGGATGTATTAAGAGTGTGCGCCTAGCAAATCCGCCATTATAATAGCAATCCGCCATGGAACAAGCGCGCCTGCTTTTAAAGGGAATGTGAGATAACACTGACTGGTTTATTGCACGTTTCGGCCAAACCACACCTATGAGTAACGTAGCTACTTCAGACCAACCCATTTTAGATTTGCGTCAGGTGCGGGAGTCATTTATCCCGCCGGTGTAATAGCAACAGCGCCCGAGATCCGCCCACAAAGCTACTTGCGTTTGGCGTTTGATACTTGCGTTTCAGATCGTTAAAATAGGGCCCTCAGAGTGTAATTTGACCCTCACTGCCTACAGATGTGTAAAGCTATGGATCTTGAATATTTCCATGAAACATTAGCCTCTTACTTCTTGCGGTCCTTGTCCTTCTTGCCGTTGGCGGTGAGGCTCTGGGCCTGCAGGAGCTGGGCGGCAGCTCGTCTCTTGCCGAAGGAACTCTGGTCCTCGTCCAGGAGTCTCTTCTTCTCCTCCAGAGCTGCTTTCTCGTCTGCGTGGAGACGCTTCAGCTGCTCAAAACGACCCTGCAGCTGAAACACACAGAGAGAACAGAGTCGAGTTACAGGGACGCCTGCATTTTTGACAGGATCAAGAAGAACGAGCAAAAATAAGAGAGATCTGCCTATGTAGCAAATTAAAATGAATTATGCGACAAATTAGTTTCCTCATAATGAGGCTTTTCTCTGTCACACTAAAACCAAATTAGATGGGAAATTGTTACAAGATTGACTTTCCCTGGACAAAACAAATGCTCTTGCTTTGATTTTATCAAGAATAGGATTCTTAGGTTCATAGGAACGAAAAACAAAAAGGGAAAAGCTGTGGCTAAAATCACATTTATTTATTCAAAAAAGTAATAAATACACAAAGAAATTACAACTTCTGAGGGTAAAAAATACAGTCAGTACCCAACAGTGTACTAGTGTGTAAAATGTTATAGATGTTACAGATGTTTACAAAAGACTGTACTTTTACTGTTCGCTATTGTTTTCTCTTCCAAATAAGTCTGGCTAACCTGTTTTTTTGTTTGTTTGTTTGTTTTTTACCTGTCTGACTGTCATGGACTAATCTAAACAAAGCTGCCACCTTTCAACATCTCAGCAAGCCCACACTGTAATAAAATTGCTGTTAAGGTTAATGAATATGCTGCTAATGAAGAGTTCCATGTGAATAAGTTTGTGTTTGCATGTCTACATACATCTCTCTCAGCCTCCTTCAGCTCAGACTCCTTCTCCTTCACCCTCTGCACAAACATCTGCCTCATCTCGTCCTCTCTCTTCTGCAGCTCCACCAGGAACTCCTGACGCTTGGCCTCATAAGTCTGCTGCAAGCTACACACACACACACACACACACACGTCAATTGTCAGTCATGTCAGATATACATTTTGCATTGTGTCCACACACACAGGTGTTAATGAGCTCACCTGACGGGTTTGCACTCTGGGTCGGTGTCTTTAAATCCCATTTCTTCCAGCTTGCAGCGCCGGTACAGCTCATAGTGGCGCGTGTGTGTCTGCTCTCTCAGGTCCTCCATGTTTACACAGATCAGCATCTCCCTCAGCTTCACAAAGTCACAGTGACTCTCGTTCTCCACTGACACACATCAATAGATACGAGACATATACAAGGGTTAGCGAACCAGCTGATATTAAATACTGTACATTTCAAGTGTTATAAATGGCCTCCAGATGTGTTTTTTTTTAGCTAGAAAGCCTTTGAAAAAGCATTTAGACCATGATAAGACACACTGAAGCTAACTGGTATTTCTTTACTGTATGTTGACTGGCAGCAATGTGCTAATTTCAAAATTGCGTTACAGTTTATCGAGCTCTTTCAGCCACAGTACTCATTTCTACTTGGGACAAGTGTGAAAATGATTGTGAGGGCGAGAAATGTAGGTCTGAAAGATTAACAGCTGTCCATTAAATCGATGCGATCCGGCAATTAACAGCAATATATTTGGCAATACAAGCACAGCTGTGTAGGAAAACACACAAACAAACAATGATCCATCTTACCTTGTACTACACCCCAGGGATACTGACGAGCCTTCACCATCTTATTGCCAACGGAGACTTCCTCTGTGCTGCCTACTACAGCAAAAGGCAAGTGACCCTACGAAAACAGTTTATTTTATTATACGTCTGAACTAACTGCAACCAAAGATATAACATGGCTGGATCCACAATACTACTAAAGCTTAAACCTGTTACAAACAAATTAAGTTTAAAAAAGTACATAGTTTAAGTACATTCAATTACTTATTAAGTCACATCTGTTTACGCCAACTCCTTCACTTACACCCACCCACCCACACCCACCCACACCCACACACACACCCACCCACACACCATGTTTAAGTTATATTTTTAAAACCTTGCTGATGCTACAAAGAAATGCAAGTTCAATTCTGAAAATAAAACAGCTGCAAACCTATGGGAATATACTCTAGGTCTGTCAGACTGTAACCTCAAAACCTTGAAAACAGAGTTTTCAACTTAAAATACATAACTACTTAACAGTGACTATGTAAATTTGTCATGACAAATTCTTTTCAACAAAATCCAGCCCTAAGATAGCACTCTAGCTCAAGGTGTAATGTGTGTGTTTTCTTACATTCATAGTAGTGTTGACCTTGGCGACGGTCTCATCATCCAGGGGGAACTGATAGATTTGGACGCCATTGCTGACCAGCTCACTCATGATTTTAATCTTGAATTTATGTAGCTCGCTCTTACTGATGGTGTCAGCTTTGGCAATCACAGGGATGATGTTCACCTAGAGTAAGATGGTAAACATGTACAAAATAACTTCTTCCTGAGCAATCATTATTAAATATTTCAGAACTACAACTTCAAACTGCAATCTGTAAGAAGAGCATACATATACTTTTATATTTATAACTTCTTAAAAATACAAATGAGGCATGAGATAAAAAAAATGTGGCAGGAAGATAAATGTTCCCACAGAAGGCACCAAGATAATTACATTTCAAATTCAAAAAATACAGGTAGTAGCTTGAAGTGACTCAATCTGCTTTAAAAATGCTTCTAGAACAGCAAGGGACAAGACGAGGAGACCACTGGGTTTCCTACTCAGGAGTTAAAGGACAGTTTATTACAACATAGGTCTTATCAGTTAACGGCATCATTTCTGCAGTTTGTGATAGGTCATAGTCACTAATATCACCAATACCAATAATATAGATAATACCGAGGTCTAATGCACTTTGCCTGTAGCCACTATGGTGTGGTGGTATATTAATCCTTCATTTTTCTGTAGTTTTATACAAAAAAGTTTGTCAATACCAACTTAGTAACAGTAACTTCCGTGAACTTTGAGCAGAGCTTCTCCCAATGCCACAGACATTTAGTAATAGAGCTAAACCAACGAGCTAATCTCACTGACAAAGCAGGAAACTACATGTAGACACATTGAAAAGGCCTACATTAGTCTGTCTCTGGCAGAGTACAATTTAACAAAAACGTGAACTATTCCAACAGTCTTTGTTTTTATTTCTTCATCTAAAATACTTGTCAAACGGATGGTAGATAAGTGTTAGATAAAGCAGGTTTAGTGATGTTATTTCTGGCCCAGCAGCCCACTCTGTCATCCCACATTCCACTTCTGCCTGTCTGTCTGTCTGTCTGTCTGTCTGTCTGTCTGTCCGTTGCCGTGTCGTACAAAAGAGAGGCTTGGAATGAGTTGCTGTCACTAGACAAGCTTCTGGGCCAGACCACACACCCATACACGCAAACAGAATACACACTGATCCCAGCAGGGAAAACAAAACAATGTTAGGAGATCTGTTCCAACAGCTGTCTGAGTGACTGACTGTCTGTCTGTCTGTCTGTGCTGCAGATTCAACAAATGGCTCTTTCTGTGTGTATCTGTACAGTGACACAAAAGGACAACTCGAGTGTGTATGCGTGAGGTGATTACAGCATTCCACTGCTTTTTCTCCTCCATTCACACGCAAATCCAGGGTCACTGACACTCCGGAGCAGTGAAATCACACAAGCGCACAAAAAAAACAAAAAACACAAAGTCACTACACACAGAGAGCATGGGAAAGTTTCTGACCACTTCAAGAGTGAAGGGAGGGGTTTAGTCAGTTGGATAGTGAACCTCTCCCAACAGTCAGAACATTAAAATACTGAGAGGAAAAGTCTAGAAACATCCACAGCACGGTCTCTAATACAGTACTTCTGACTATAACACACTCAGTTTGCATTTGAATGTTCCTATTGAAAAGAATCCTAAAAAAATCTTGTTGTATAATGACATGTCTTCTTCACAATATACAAGCCAGGGTTCTATGGCAGCCAAAAGAATTGACAGGTCCATTTTAAAATATCGACGTCAACAGAAGTCAGTACAAGATCAATGGAGCATCATCTCCCCGGAGTTAAACGTATTTCTGCGTTTAACCTCTTTTTTGCCACCTAGTGCGATGAGTTGATTCAGCTGCCATTTTGAGCTTTGTCGAATAAAAAGTTATCCTAAAAGGTTAACAGTCCGAACCACACTGAAGACAACCATCTTTGGGATGCCGTTATGGTCACCGTCAATCTACCGGTACTACGATTACTATGTGAAACAACCTGTACTATTTCAGTAAAATAAACATTTTTTTTTTTTTTTAAATAAAATTGCCTGATAGTCCCCTAAAAATTCCAAACATTTCCTGAATAATATACCTGTCTGGGATATGCAATACCTTCAATAATTTTGTTATGTCAGAAATGTCATCACACACACACACACACACACCCCCACACCCCCTACCTTGCTGTCTAGCTTTTTCATCGTGACCAGGTCCAGGGATTTAAGTGAATGACCTGAGGGAGAGATGAAGTAAAGGCAAGCGTGGACTCGCGAGTCATGGTAGTTGTGAAGAGAGCGTTTGATTTTTAGCTCCTCCTGTAGATAACTCTCAAACTGCCTGTCGATATAGTCCACCACTGGCTGATAGCTACAAGAAAGACATAGGGTCGATTAGACATTTGGGTTTTATGAGTGGTTAACACAGATTAGTTCACAATGGCAGTACCCTTCAAATAGAAACTCATTTTTAATTGCATTCACTACCTCATCATCACTCAAACCCCTCTTGAACACTCTGAGCCTGTAACTCTTCTTCACTGCCAATAACACACTTGCACACACACTCCTCCTCCCACCTCTCTTGTTTGTTCATTTGGTCTCCGAAGCCTACGGTGTTGACCACGGTAAGGCGTAGTCGGACGTTGCTCTCCTGTAGGTCATAGGTTTGAGCATGCAGCTTCACTTGAGGCTCAAAGTGGGATGACTCTAAGTTCTCAAAGTTTGTATTGAACAAAGTGTCCATCAGGGTAGACTTTCCGATACCAGTCTCACCTAGAGCCAGAAAAAGATGGGACACAGTTATAATAGCACAACAAAATAGAATCAACCACAAACAATTGTATGTTCTTGGAATCAAGTATTCTGTCATATGAATAAGAATATCGATATCGCAGAAATACCGTGAAATATCATGACATTACTTTAGGGCCATGTTGTCCACCCCTAATCAAAAGGCACTCTAGCTAAGGAGTATGAGGAAAGGAGCTAGAATATCAGACAGACCTAAGCAATGGCAGTGAATTGAGGTGGTCAAGTCAAACAATGTGTATGTGTGCATGAGAGTGAGAGAAGAAAGTATTCAAGTAGTAGCATCCCGTGTGTGTCAGGAGTTTCGGTAAGGGTGTGTAGGTGTGTAGTGTTTATGTATGTGTTATCGTGTATGAAAACGTACCAATGCAGAGAATATTAAAACAGAAGCCCTGGCAGATGGACTTGTTGACAAGCTGATCTGGGAGGCTGTCAAAGCCCACATGGCCTGCCAGGGACAGGGGCCGGACTCCTTGACCCTGAGGAAGAAATTGCACAAACAGATCATTATCAAGATGCTGCAGCCATTTTCTCCTCAAATAAGAAAAAGTGATGCCCCGGAAAAGTGTGATTATTACGGCAGGATAGATAAAATATCAACTATTAGGCATTGTTCACTCGCAAGCCAAGACCCTCCAGCTTCACACATTTAAATGTTGTTGTAAGGATGCACAATAATGAAGATTTGGGCATGATTTGTTAACCAATCCATACCATAGGCCAAGTTTTGCGGAGCTGATGGAGAGCGATTGGAGAGGTCTGCGCCTTTTAGAATTCACCTGGTTATGACCAGGTACAATTTGATGACGTAGGGAAATTCCTCATGATTAACCTCCATCGTTTGATCATTTTAAACTATGTTGTCTATGTGAGAACACCAACACGTTCACACAAGTGTCGACAACGTGTTTATTTTAGGCTAGATGTCTTGATTAGAGTAACTACGTGAACGCCAAATTTCATTCAAAAATGTAGCGATTTAGTGGCGCTCATCGAGCTAACGTTACAAAGCTTACCAGTAACACTTCTGCAATTTTGTGCTAGTAGCTGTAGCACATTAATGCTTGGATCTAAATTAATGCTTCGATCTGAATACATACGAAACACTACTGAGAATGATATAAACGCCTCAAAAACAATACACAAGGTAATGGACTTGCCCTTTAACCGTGCAGCAAACACTATTTTGTAAACTTTTGACTGCGCAGTGTTAGCCAGGATAGCTCACCCCGCCGAGTATTTTGGTGAAGATGAAACACGGAATTCCTGTTGAAAAGTTGAATATTAAAGTCGAAAAGTCACACTTTGGGTTCTGGATGTATGTCGACGTGAGGGGCAGATATTGTTTTTGTTTTCTACACTGTGTGTAAGTTACTTTGAACTGCCATGTTTTCAATAACTTTAACAGAAAGTAGGTAACGTTATCGGGCTAGCGGTGGCTAACTTAATGATAGCCCCGGACACTCCCTGCTCAACTGCCAGGAACACTGTAACTTGTCAACCACATATAAAAAAAATACTAACCGGCTGCCGAGCAACATCTGTAGAAGCCATTATTTTAGCCAGAAGTTAATAAATTCAGAAATAATTAGACAAAACTAACTAAAGACCAACTTTTTTTTTTTTAAGAACCCTGATCAGGACCGCCTCACTGGGTTTACTGTCGACAACTAGGCAGACTAGACTACTCAATACAAGATAAGAATGAGGTTAGAACTATAGTTTGTACATTTGCTTTAAAACTAAATTCTACAAATGAAGGCAACCTGTCACGAAAGTTCAAACATTTAACTCTGTCGAGGAGTAAAATACACGACAATTGTCAGAAAATGTAGCCAAACAATGATGATTTACTGCAGCAATACACCCACCCACCCCTTCTTTGTATAATGGTACAGCGCAACATTTTGGAGTCGCTCTCATGGCATGTTGCAGACTGTCAGAAAAATCGTAAAGCCAAAAACAGCGTAACATCTACATCCAGCAGCTGGATGTTTTAGATGGCTATGAGATTTGACGTCAGATAATTCAAAAGGAACAACGATAATAAAACAAAAAATGTAAAATACATTGGTAGGCCTGATGAGTGACATTTGAAGAACATGCTGTCTTTTACTCAGATTTAGAGTAAAATTGGCTGATTGCTATCATAACGTCGCATGCTGTGTTAGCTAAACATTATGTAACCTACATTATCACTTTGTTTAGCCTAAATTTTGGTTGCCATGGACTATGGCGAATTTGTCTCGTATGTGTTCACCGTATACTAAAGTATATGGTGTTGATGATGTTAAAATGGACTATCAACAGTCATAGCTAACTAGTCATCCAATACAGGTCCGAATTATACTACCACTTCTTTCTCACACCATCACTCACACACAGTCGACCCTTAAAATAAAACCACATTCTTAAATAATCTGACTACTTTTACTCACAGACTGTATAAAATAGCTTGTACTACATGGTAGATTTTACTAATAGTTGGTATAGTTTAAGTTTACGAGGAGCACGGGAACGCAGCACGATTTTTTTGCAGTGGTAAACGTTTGCATGGTGTTTCTGCTCCAGTTACGTGCTACCCACAGACTGGTGCGACCCCTATCTGCCAGAGCTCGACACTCCCCATGGAGGAGAGGAGGAGAAGAAGATGCTGTCACCCCTCGTCACCGACCTAAGTATTTTGACAGTTGCGTGAACATGCAGTCATTTTGAAACGTCCCTGTGTAACTTATTCAACTATCGTTGCGCTCTGTTTGGGTCGTTCAGGATGACAATGGCGTCCCAGTGCACGGAGCAAGCCGTGCAGGAGTTCCTGATGGAGAGAGGAGGGAGGGTCCAACAGATGGAGCTGATCGATCATTTCCTATCAGTTTCGGGACAAAATGACCAGTCAAAGGAAGGGGTGGATCGCGAGGCGCTAAAATGCATCGTTAACAACGTGGGTTTTGTAAAGGTGGAAAACGGCGTGACATTTGTTTGTTTAAACACAGAAGGCAGCGCGGAGTCGGTGATGCGTACGGACGCAGGCGGCCACGATCATGTGGAGTGCAACGGTAATATCCAGGAGACACTGGACAACAGCTATGTAAACGGCAACCCTGACAACGGAGACCAAACAGGTGAGGGATATCATATACGCACTTTGTGTTGATGCTAGTGATTTATTTGTCATGTTCAACGCAAAATCCTGTTTCTCTATATAACCTATATGCAATATTTGGCTAAAACAATAACGTTCTACTTGTTTATTTATTTGCGTGGGTTGTATTGTCCCACAGCACTGGCTATCCATTGTTTTTGAAGGCCAATACATAGGTATGTAGCTTAAACTGAAGTTGTCATAATCCAATGATCAGGGTCTTTCATGTTGACCTCTATCTTGCCAAAAATACAACAATAATAATAATAATAATAATAAATAAGGGTAATGATAACACAAAGTGATAACAAGACTAGCCTTAGGCATAGCTGTGGGGATTACAGTGGAAAGGTTGTTTTAGAGTCTATTCAGGTTAAGATAGTACCACTCCATCATACAATGCCAGAGCTGGATGACATAAAACAAAAAAAAAAAACATGTCCAATGGTTCCACAGAAGCATCCAGCTTTTTGGCTGCCAGCATGGACAATGGCACACCATCTAATGGCAATGAGCAACCTGCAGCCTCCTTCCAGAATAATAAGACCAGTACAGCGACTCCTACCTCTGGTGGAGGAGGGGAGGTGAAGCTGAGGGAGAGGAGAAGGCGGGAGTCGGCCCCAGTCATTGGGGTGGCAGATCTGGACCAGGCTCACCCTGCAGGGTCCCACAACCAGCAGGTGAGAGGGGCCCGCAGGGTGTCCAAAGGGTCCCAGCGGGCCTTGCTGACCAGCTGTCTATCTGAAGACAGCGCCTTTGAAGGGCTGGAACCTGTTGGAGATATCAACACACCCAAGGGAAGTCGCAGGAACTTCATAGAGCTGATGATGAGTAGTTCTCCTCAGGTAGGATACTATGTTTCTCTGGCATGAAAAGGCTTCCATGTAGATTATTATTATTATAGGTCATCATTTTATATCTATGACAGCTTTACAAAGTTCTCTACAGGGCATAGCAGTTAAAACAAGTAACAATTTAAGCATGTAAGAATTTTTTTATAAAAATGGGCTTCAACCTGTAAAAACCACTGATTCATGGACCATGTTATATGTTTGGCCACACGTAAAGCATTACTGTAGCATCAGGTGTTTCACTTTTGGGTGTGCTCCAAAACCTGTATGGCACACAGTTGTCCATAGATGAAATTATAAGCAGGCTCCCCCGCCTTTGCTGCTGTGTAACTTGCATCATGGCTAAGAGCTCAGCCTTTGACAGCTGGCGGAAACCACCATTTAGGGTGTAACCAGAAATGCAATATTCATGAAATGTGACTCAACAGCAGCAGTTTTTTGTCTTCTGTAACTAAGAGACACAGTGATCATCAATCTAGCTTGCCTTAACTCTTTGGCAGGTTGACCTATGACCTCCTTTTAGTGATCATCATAAGGCATGAACCAACAAAATGGACTATTTCAAAACTGAATTCTTACTGTCAAAGATGTCTTTATACAATTAACATCAGTTTGATACTTTACTGTGATGAACAGTGGTGCTCAGTCAGTACCCTGGTATTTGGCCTACTTTTTGTTTAGCTGGTCTTCCACAAATAACAATAACATTTGCATGTGGTTCTTTAAATGTGGAACATTTTAAGTGTTGTGAAACTGTTTTTTACATTGCCGTTGAGGTCCTTTTGAAGAACCATTTTAGCAGGGTATTGGCATCTTTATATCACCATAAAGCATTCTGCAGTGGTACAAAGCTAAACAAATACTGTATTTTAAAGGTAATACAAAAAAGTGTACGTAAAGTATGCACCTCTTTCATTCCTATGTTCTTCCCTTTGCAGGTTCGGAGGTCTCTGATCAACCGTGGTTCACGCCTCTGGGACTCAGTGAGGAGCGATGGAGATTCGGCATCGCTCCTCTCGTCAGCCACTGATGAGGACTGTGCCTCAGTGACCCTGGACCCGCTGGAACACGAGTGGATGCTGTGCGCCTCAGATGGCCTGTGGGAAAGCCTGCAGCCCTTGCTCGCTGTGGAACCTAGCCTAGTAGCCAAGAGAGACTTTGTGACTGGCTTTACCTGCCTCCACTGGGCGGCTAAGCAAGGCAAAGCTGAGCTGCTCTCCCAGCTGCTGGCCTTCGCCAAGGAGAACACTATACCTGTGAATGTAAATGTGAGATCAAGTGCTGGATACACACCGCTACACCTGGCAGCTATGCATGGACACACACAGGTGGGTTGTGTAGATGGTGGTGGTGGTGTGGTGTCATGTGTTACTCGTGCTCAGTAAAGCAGCAGATGATTGTATGTGCTCTGCCTGCCCCAGCTAGAGTCATTAAAGTTCCTCTTCAAAACAGAGTGAATGATCTAGAAAAAATATTTAATTCATTTGTTTCCACTGTTTTACACAAAATGAGTTGAAAAGGTGTGTGTTCTCAGTCATTAGTTTAGTGTGGGATGACAAACAAACTAGACCTTTCTAGACCAAACTTTCTTTTCAAGAAAGGTAAATTAATAGAATTTTGAAACAAGAAAACAAGAAAAAGGCAGATTGTAATTTGGCTTATATCATAACTGAAAAAAAAACTAAATGTAACTGTAAATGAATCAGAGTTAGACTGAAAAGGCTAACTTCATCTGTTGTCCTTGGCCAGATAATAAAAAGGTAGTCTAAAAATAGGGTAATATCTTTTAAAATTCATATACACAACATAATAAATACGCACAAAATAGTACAGTACTGTATCGACCAATGAATAACACTACAGTATCACACATTTTAGATGGCTACAATCCTTACAAAATAAGGAAAAACAAACAAGCAAGGATACAGTGTTTCCTCTATGTTGATTTTGTAGTGGCGGCCCACCATGGCAACATTTCTGCCACCACGGTATCAGAAATAGGGCTGTACAAAATGTTTTGTCGCGGTTGCCTTTTAACTTATCCTGCTACTCACATTGCAGTTTTGTTCAGACAGACCTGCCCCCACTGCTAAAAAGAAATCCTAAAGGAAACACTGAGGATAGAAATAACCGTGGAGTGATCAAGACAGACAAGATGGCAGCAGAGCTGACAACTAGTATCATAATGTTGACATGCTTGATAATAGATGAGACACACTTTCATATGATGTAATTTACAGATGTACAGTATTGCTATCATAAATCTTACCAATAAGGCACCAGTACATATATGACAAGTAACAAGATTTCAGTATCTGAATATTTCCTCTCCACTGTGTGTATTAAATGTGCTGTGATTGACAGGTGGTCCGTGTGCTGCTGTCAGACTGGGAGGCAGACCCTGAGGCTCGAGACTACAGCGGGAGGCGAGCCATCCAGTACCTGTCGCCACCGCTGGCTGCTGACCTGCAGGAGGAGGGAGTGGTCACCTCACCCGGAGCTGAGACAGACAACGAAAACATAAACAGCGGCAGTAGCGGAGGGCGCGGCTGGCGATTTCCCAGGGTCCTCCAGGGCAATCTGAACCCACTGCGACTCCTGAACCCACCCGCTGAGGCAGCAGAGGACGGAGTCGTGACCGGGAGGACCAAGGGGGGCTTACAGAGGAAGTCGTCTCTGAGCCGGCTGAACGCCCGGCTGCACCGAGGACGCCACCGAGCCCAGATCATCCACAGCGCCTCCTTTAGGGACGCGGGCGAGGTGGGACGAGGAGAGGCGCTCCCCATGAGCCCTCTCCGAACCCGACCACTGTCCAACCTGTTTGGATAAAGTAACACAACTCTGAGGTACAAACCATGTGTTGATTTACAAAATGCAGTTTACTCACCTTTTATAAGCTGACAGGTCAGACATTTTTATGACCAAAATTAACAGCACACATTCTAATTTATAGTGTCACACTGATTTTGAGGTTTTATTATTATAGGATTTGATAACCACAAATGTCCGTTTCTCTAAAAATCTAACTTATTTTTGTTCCAGTTGCAGTTATTAGGCTTATCAAAGAGGGCAGGTCGCAGTTCATGTAGCATATTATTTGCTACAACAGTTCATTGAGTTAAACTGAACTACTGCTCTGTGAATTGCTTTTGAACTTGTTTTTTGTTTTAGTGGGTTTTTCTATAATGTTCTTAGGCTCTGTTTTTAGAGCAGGTAGCAAACATTACACAAGTTTTTTTGGGTTTTTTTTTTTTATACTCTACGCTAGAACAATGTTCACACAAATGCAAAAGCAACAGGCCGGATTTTTGTCAGGTTTTCACTTTAGATTTGACTCACAGTGGTGAGGGATTTGAGAACAGCACTTAGATTTGATTCCACACAGTTCTCCAAAATCTTGGTTTTGTTTTGCAGAGTAAAGTAATATATTCATAGAACTAATTTTATATATTTCAACCTCCTTTGACTGGGTGGTGCTGTTTTTAAAAAATACATTTCTGTAATGTGAATTATTATTTTTAAGTACCAGATTTTAGTATTCAAAGATTCTTGTATGTACAACCACGTACAGTTATGTCATGTTTGCACTTGTCACTTTGAAGATAGTTTGTGATTATGGGAGGAAACTGCTCCAACTAAAACCATGACAGCTGTTATTGGTCCCATGTCATACATATACAGAAAGTTCATATTGTATACACAATATAAGAAGGTGATCAAATTGTTACACATTTTAGATGTTTAAATGCACTGTCTATATTAAGTGTACAAATGACAATTTGTAATTTGTCCCTATACCTTCCCTTTCAGTTGATCAATAGTCAAAACAACAAAGGCTGCCATGGCTTTAGTTAGATCCAAGTACTGTAAAGACACTTATCAGTTACACAGTAGGACTGTTCCACAGGGTGAAAGCACACGGAAGAACTGATGTTGTTTTTCTACTGACTATAATGTACCTCAAATCCTCTGAGCCTGGTCACTTGTTGTTACATTGCTTCTTTGTGGGGGAGTTTAAGCAGTATGGCCCTCTTTCTCTTTAATAAATTGCCTGTATTGCTCTAATCTTGCATGTACACAATCATTTGTTCATTAATCATGTCTGCGTCATCTGTGGATAAAGAGTATAGACCTGAAATGCTGTATGTTTAGCTGAGGAGCTCATTGACTTTTTGACTGTTTTCCCAAATATGTGAACCTTGCTTATATCTGATTATTTAATAAACCACGCATCCTAGATTTCATGAATGTTCCCATAGTACTTTGTAGCATTTGTACTCAGATCATAGGGCTTCATATAATTGAATGGTTAACTCTTTTGATGTAGAAATGTATTGTACAAACCTACTTTGGTGTCACTTTTTCACATGCATGAACAGGGGAAATTCTGTGCACTGTTAATTTTGTCTGTAAGTCATTGTTTCTGTCTTATTTGTGAAATACTGTGAAGTCATTATGTTGTGTGAATACACTGTTACTGAGCCACTATCATTGTGTCTCTTCCTTGAATATGAAATAAAGCAATAATGGTTTGCATAAAACTAAACCCCGTGCTCTGTATGCTATGGTTGTTCCAAGCAAACAGAGTATTTAGTAACATAGAATCAGTAACAGACAAATGATGGTCAGAGGTGTCACTATGTATACAATCATTAAATGCAACTAGAATGGACTGAATCTTCAAATTAAGTAGGCTATTTTGTTTGGCAGTCCTGCTGACACCAAGTGATTGTCCCTGTCTGGTGGTGCTGAATAATTGATGATCTGATGACCCCCCTGTGCCACCACTTACAGTACTTTATATCCACAGCTTCCTGTCCACAAGCTGCCCATGTAACACTGTGCCCAATATATTCACAGCCAGTCCTCATTTTGCACCTGTTCTGTGTGTGTGTGTGTGTGTGTGTGTGTGTGTGTGTGTGTGTGTGTGTGTGTGTGTGTGTACTTCAATTGTTACAAGATCAAACAGCCTCGCAAGAATAATGAAATGTTTAGTGATCTAATCTGACCTTTAAGTCTGGTCTAGTTCGGGTCATATTTCTGAATAAATGCAAATTCACAACCTGCAGTTATAGGTTTTTCCAAGTTTCATAAGTATAACACAAATGAGAAGTGACATAGGACAAGTGGCTTTTATTTTTTCATGTAGTTGAGCATGTTATCCACAGCATGTTACGAGGATAAGGCGAAAAAATCAAAAAGTTGATTAAGTTAAATTATATTCATTAGCCACCTAAGACAGATATGTATTTGCAATGAATACTCAGTGCCTGGGACTGGACAGATAACCACTGTTCTGACAATGGTCTTCTGGCACTGATGTTTCTTCTAGCTCCCGCCTGGGTCTGTCCTCTACTTCATGTTTACCAGAACAAATCAGCAATATAAAAGCAGGATTACATGTTTACGGTCATTACAATCAAATGTGCTGCTTGTACAAATGTAAATGCTCTTGAGTCAGAATCTGCTCTTTTGATGTTTCTCTGATCTCTGTTTTTGCCCTGATCGACTAGTCAAACAGCATTTAGGTCAATGAAGGGATGAGCCTTTTCCTGAGTCGGTAGATTTCAGATTCTAGTTGCCTTAAGGCAGGCTATCTGTTAGATGACTGCTGATCGGGACAGAGCAGAGAGGCTGTTCTGACTGCAGCTACTGACCTACATACAAAGTGAAGGGAGTAATGCCTATTATGTAAATTCCTCTGCCATCTTTTCAGGGAAACTGTGCCAACGTTTTTGCCTGGGGCCTCCGCTGTTGGACTAATCCATGTCCAATTTATCCCCATCTCTCACTCTCTCCCCAAAATAGTTACCACAGTGATGATGACATTCATACAAAGCCTAACTTGTGACTAACAGTGCCAAATAGCCATCAATGTAGTTACAAATGTACACTGTCAGCTGGATGTTATATTGTCTGGCGGCAGTTCCTATAGAAAGTATTCATCCCTCTTGGAGGTTTTCATGTTTTATTGTTTTACTGTACAACACTTAAGTAAATTTATTGTGGCTTTTTTAGGCTAATCATCAGGAAATGTCTTTGATCTCAAAGTGAAAACAGATTTCTAGTGAAATTATTAAATTATTATTATAAAAATAAAATATGAAATAGGCTACGTGTTTGAACCTACAGGTGTATTTCAAGTTAAGTCAATCTGTGCGGTAGTCCATAGGGTGTCTATAATATGTAGGCTAGTGCAATCACTTGTTACCCATTGACTACACACAGGTGATCTCCGTTTAGCTAGCTACTTATATGACTGCGCACCAGAAATTCGGAATAATATCAATAAGCATTTCTCTTTTGCCATTTTCTTATTTTCCTGTATCTTTCTGCACACTGGTTCCACATGGTGTCGCTGTTCTGAAATAACGCCCCCACGTTGTTTATTTGTAAGGTCAAAGTTTATTGCATGCGGAAGTGGCATGTAGTTGGGTTTTTTTGTGATTTCCCCCGGTCTTATAACACATCCATGGATTTCCCTTTCAGTGTTTGGCTGCAGTTACAATAAGTTTGTTAACTTTTTTTGCCAGGAGGCTAACGGATGTTAGGTAGGTGGCGGTGAAATCTAGTGGGATAACTGCCGTTAGCATAACGTCATATATAAAAGCACACGGACGTGTCTTTAAAAGGTAACGTTAGAGATATATACAAAACACTTCAAGCTAACTAGCCTGCTACTAACGTTAACTAGCTAGAAATAACACTAACATTAGCTGTTTAATTAACCAATACAGTTTGCACGTAGCTAATAGCTAAGGTTTTGTCCAACACATGTTATGAAGTGTAAACATTAACGTTAGCTAGCTAGTCATTTGATAATTAGCTAGGAAACCTCGAGGATGTCTCATCATGTCTCGTTAACGTCACAGTTAGCTAGCTAGCTAGCAGCTTTTTAACGTTAGCTAGCATAGTTTGGAAGCGTTTAGTCACCGTGCTAACTGTAATTAAGTAACGTTAACTTTCCTAGATACCGTAACGTAGTAACGTTACCGCTAGGTACGTTGAGCTAGGCAGTGAAACTTGACTATTTGATGAGACAAAGCGCTAAAAATAAGTAAACCTGACTATCGTTGTCTACCGTGTAGCTTTAGATGTAGCTAGCTATCTAACATTATATGTCTGTATAAATACAAATAACCGGTGAACCAAACGCTTAGCTAGTTAAAGCACGGCTTGATATTGATGTGTTCCCAATATAAAAGGGGACGGTTATGGTTAGATATTTTTTTTATGTTTATAATTCATTTTGTGTGAGACTTGTGTTTTCCAATCAACAATTAAATAACAACTATTGGATTCTATTTCTATGGCAACAACACTGAATTTTCAGAATGTTGAATGGAGTTTGGCATTGAGATCTCCCCCATGGGTCTTCCCAGTAGCATAGCAATTTTTGTTTATTATATTGGAAAGTGAAAGCGCTAAATAGTTAACTAATTCAGGGTAATTATTTCAAGAACAGCTAACATGTGATGTGCTAACAGTCTTCACTGTCTCTCCAACCTTCCTGCAGCTTCTCCAAATGGCTGCTACAATGACCACCATTGTCCATGATACTACAGAGGCAGTGTGCCTCTCCTCTGAGTACAACCTGTACCTCAAGCCCATTGCCAAAATAACCATCAGCGTGGCTTTGCCACAACTCAAGCTTCCAGGCAAGAGCATCTCCAACTGGGAGGTAATGGAGAGGGTAAAGGCCATGGTAGCTCCAGAACAGTTTTCAGCCCTGCGAATCTCCAAGAGCACCATGGACTTCATCCGCTTTGAGGGCGAGGTGGAAAACAAGACGGTGGTCAAAAGCCTGCTGAGCCGTCTGGATGTGAAGTGCATCAAACTTAGTGGATTTACTGATGTACTGAAGGTATGACTGACATTATACTGGAGCACAATCCCATGATCAAACCTTGCTCGTTATGTTGCTGATTGCAGTATCTGTATCTGGTACTTCCTTGGTTATTTTGAAAGCTGTAGTTTGTGGTGCAGTTGAGTTGTATTGTGTTATACTGACAGATGTTTCTAATGTTTTGCCCACCTCATCAATATCAGTAAGAGTAGAGACTAAATATTAGAAACACCTCTCATCATAATGCAATGTAATTAAACTGCACCACAAACTAGCCATAAAGTTGAATCAACACCTCTTTAAAATTGTTTCAACAAAAACTTTATTTTATTGCAGGGCTGTTGTATTGGACTGCATCAGTTTAATTTAAGTGTACCTACTAAACTGGCAACTATATATATATATATATATATAATATCAACCATCCTCTCCCTCTCTTTCCTCAGGTTCGTGCAGTAGAGAACAAAGTGGACTTCCCTACACGTCACGACTGGGACTCCTTCTTCCGCGACGCCAAGGACATGAATGAGACTCTGCCAGGAGAGAGGCCAGACACCATCCACCTGGAGGGACTTCCTTGCCGCTGGTTCAGCCAGAAGGACAGCCCGTACCCAGACCGGCCCTCTGAAGAGGTCCTTACTGCAGTCTTCCAGGCATTTGGCAAGGTGGGACATGTTTCTGTCTCTGATTTTAATAGAAAATTCACCTGAACACAGAATTCACGTTATGCTATTTGTTTGTTTGAAATAAGATAATTTCCCACTTAAGGCTGGGCCATATGATGATATATATTGTCTATAGTATATATTTTTCTATATCGTTTCTGTCGCAATGTCGAAAATACAGCGTCCAAACTGCGTCACCATTATTTACATCATTAAACGACGCTTTACGTTCTGATTCCTGCCTGTTATGTTCATTTTGCGCCAAAGGTCTTGTTAAAATGAGAAAATACTGAGTATTTTTCATTTATGATGTATTTCATTCACATAGGAGTATACAAAAACAGGCTTTACCATGTGGTTATTTCATGTAGACTAGTTATTGAATTACCAGAAAACATGCTATATATGCATATGGAGATATGAAATAGCCTATATCGGGATAGAAAAATGGGTAACATGTAATGACATGTATTGTTCATGTATTGACTTTTGTGGTGAAACTTTTAATTTGTTTTACTCAAACAATATAATTCAAAGAGACAGCTGTGGTTGTGTGCATTACATGTAAGTGATGGAATTTTCTAAACATATTTGATTGATAAATAAATATTGCAAGAAATCACCAAAAGCCATGTAGCTTATATTGTCACATAATCAATATGAAGAAACTTAGCCAAAAATAACATTACATGTTTGATTTGGTCAATGTACCACCTTTTTGATTATAGGTGCGACATGTTGACATCCCCATGCTGGACCCATACAGGGAGGAGATGCTGGACAAGAACTTCAACACATTCAGTTTCGGGGGTCATCTCAACTTTGAGGCTTATGTCCAGTACCAGGAGTACGGCGGCTTCACCAAGGCCATGGACACTCTGCGCAGCATGAAGCTGATGCTGAAAGGAGACGACGGAAAGGCAGTGGCCTGCAACATCAAGGTACTGCAGGCTCTCGTGGTTGTCAAGTACTGCACATGTTAATGGTTATGGCAAAAACCCCATTATTCGACTGAACCCTTGAAATATTTCCTTCCAGAACAGTTTGTGAGTTAGATATCCTTTGCCTAAAAGCGACCTGTTTCTGAACTTTATGACCTGAAGGACTTAATTAATTTTGATAGTCGTTTGAATTCCTAAATGTGTTCACTCCTAGATAGAGAATTTGATCAATGCAAACTTTAACAGGCAAGTGTTGAGAAAACTTGAGTGTAACTCAAGATTAAGGTGTATATGGAGACTTCTTACCGCCAATAGTGAACATTGCAGGGTAGTGTGTTGGCCAATTAAACTTGTAAACGCACATGGCAATGTGGGATTTCTTTGTAACAATAACAACGTATTTCTTCTTTTTAAATCACGATTATGAAGTTTTTTTAACATGTTGCTATTTTTGCATACCTCTGTTTTGCATGTGAGGCCACAAGTGAATTTCAACTGCTGTAGTGATACTGCAGATAGGCAGATTTTAGCAATTAGATTGTGTTGTTCAGAGACACATAAGACGCTTTAAGACCTTTTAACGAAATAAGAATTAAAGCTGGGTCATCATTATTTCCAAGGTAATGAGGATAGGGGGAGCCAGGTCTCTTAATCCACAGAACAAGGCTTCACTGTGAAATCTACAGTGAGAAAAATAAGTATTTGAACACCCTGCTATTTTGCAAGTTCTCCCACTTAGAAATCATGGAGGGGTCTGAAATTGTCATCGTAGGTGCATGTCCACTGTGAGAGACATAATCTAAAAAAAAAATCCAGAAATCACAATGTATGATTTTTTTAACTATTTATTTGTATGATACAGCTGCAAATAAGTATTTGAACACCTGAGAAAATCAATGTTAATATTTGGTACAGTAGCCTTTGTTCGCAATTACAGAGGTCAAACGTTTCCTGTAGTTTTTCACCAGGTTTGCACACACTGCAGGAGGGATTTTGGCCCACTCCACACAGATCTTCTCTAGATCAGTCAGGTTTCTGGGCTGTCGCTGAGAAACACGGAGTTTGAGCTCCCTCCAAAGATTCTCTATTGGGTTTAGGTCTGGAGACTGGCTAGGCCACGCCAGAACCTTGATATGCTTCTTACAGAGCCACTCCTTGGTTATCCTGGCTGTGTGCTTCGGGTCATTGTCATGTTGGAAGACCCAGCCTCGACCCATCTTCAATGCTCTAACTGAGGGAAGGAGGTTGTTCCCCAAAATCTCGCAATACATGGCCCCGGTCATCCTCTCCTTAATACAGTGCAGTCGCCCTGGCCCACGTGCAGAAAAACACCCCCAAAGCATGATGCTACCACCCCCATGCTTCACAGTAGGGATGGTGTTCTTGGGATGGTACTCATCATTCTTCTTCCTCCAAACACGGTTAGTGGAATTATGACCAAAAAGTTCTATTTTGGTCTCATCTGACCACATGACTTTCTCCCATGACTCCGCCTTGTGGAGGTGTACAATTTTGTCTCTAGTGTCTTTGGACAGCTCTTTGGTCTTGGCCATGTTAGTAGTTGGATTCTTACGATTGTATGGGGTGGACAGGTGTCTTTATGCAGCTAACGACCTCAAACAGGGCATCTAATTTAGGATAATAAATGGAGTGGAGGTGGACATTTTAAAGGCAGACTAACAGGTCTTTGAGGGTCAGAATTCTAGCTGATAGACAGGTGTTCAAATACTTATTTGCAGCTGTATCATACAAAGAAATAGTTAAAAAATCATACATTGTGATTTCTGGATTTTTTTTTTTTAGATTATGTCTCTGACAGTGGACATGCACCTACGATGACAATTTCAGACCCCTCCGTGATTTCTAAGTGGGAGAACTTGCAAAATAGCAGGGTGTTCAAATACTTATTTTCCTCACTGTAAATTAGGGTATAAGAAGCAAGAGAGGGTCAATGTATTGTTAGTTGATTCTGTCCTCAATTTACATAAATAAACAAAGAGAAGGTGTCTTTATGATCTCAACACCTATTTACAGTGCTTTATCTCGCTTGCATATGACATGAAGTATTTTGAAAATGATGGCCCTCATAACCCTTTTTAATCAAGGCACTGTGGTAATCAACAGGCAAGTTATCAATAAATAATATCAAAATTATATAACTATATACTGTAGATTTCAATAATAAGTTGTTGTAGTGCACATTTTTATATCTGTTCTTCACAGTGGCAGGGATGATCTGCCAAGCTACAATAGCTTAAAGCTTCTTTAGCATCTATTTGTTAGACATTTTTGGAGAGCAGGATCTGACTAGCACAAATGATTTTGCTGGACAGGCATTACCACAGCACGAAGGATACTCCAGATTCATTAAAACGGCAATAAAACGTCGTAGATGCTCAAACACTGAAATGTTATTTGAAAAAGACTTTTCTTTTACAAGAAAATTAAAATGCTGTTATACCCTTTTTGTAAGCCTTGTATCTGTGCATTTGTGTTTTACTCAGGTGTCCTTTGACACCAGCAAGCACCTGAGTGAGTTGGCTCTGAAAAGGAGGAGCATGGAGAGGCTGAAGTTACAGGAGCTGGAGAGGCAGAGAGAGGAGCAGAAACGACGGGAGAAGGAAGAGGAGGAGCGCCGTAAGGAGGAGGAGAGGTATGATGGAAGACAAAAGAGAAACCGAAAGCTGGTTTATGATGAACAAGGTCTCCAGAAGATTCATGTAACTCTGTAAATCAGGGCAGCGGCCCCCAGTGCATGGTGTTGTACTCCTGCATTCAAATTGTATGGGAAAGAAAGGAGGAAAGGAATTAATTTTCAGTATAACATTGGTTACTTTTGTTGTCACCCACTCAGTTATGTTTGGTTAATTTAATTTTGCCCTCGCTGTACCAAGAAAAGTTACAATGCATTGCTGTTTGACCAGAGTAGATAGCAAAACGTTACCAGTAATAACACATATTCACAGAGGACAATTTACCTTTTGTTCAGGAAACAGAAGGAGCAGGAAGAGGAGGAGAAGGAGAGGAGGAAGGAAGAGAGATTACGAAAGCGAGAGCAGAAGCTGCGGGAGAGAGAGGAGAGAAGGAACCTGAAAAAGGTCAGGCGACAGCAGGAAGAGGAGCAGAAGAAGCTGCAGATGAAGATCGCCATGGAGGAGAGGAGGCTGCTGCTTGCTCAGCGCAACCTGGAGTCAATACGGCTCATTGCTGAGCTGCTGGCCAGGGCCAAGGTACGGCATGTACACAAAGACACACAATACACTCTCAATGGGTACACACACACACACACACACACACATATACACACACACATCCACCTGGTATGTAATTATACTTGTCATTTTGATACCATACTGAATCAATACTGAATGTCTACAAATTTCACGGGGGGGTGGGGGGGGAAGAATACTTATTTTCGTAACAATCAAGTATCAAAAACTGAGGAGGATCACGCTGTTGGATGCTGTCCTCCTCTCCTACTTAAGTGCCTAACGAATCTATCTCTCTCTCTCTCCCTGACCCTGCCTTTCACTGGTTGAAGCCTGAAAATATTGTAAACGAATTAATAACATAATTAATTACCGGTACACTGGTCGGACTGTTCAGCTCTGTTTCAGACTGATACCTCCGGTTCAGGCTGGTCCTCATCCTCAACACGTGCCTTTTTCAGTCGCGGAAAATACTTTTCAATACTCATCTGGATTGAAGCAGCAAACATTCAATGTAAGAGTAAAAAATGACATAACATTATTTATAATAGGTTTATTTGATTCACAGCTGCTACATATAGTGTTTTGACCTCAACAACCCAATTGCATTTTATCGCAAACTTGCGACCAGTTAACTTTCTAACGCAGGCACAATCGCTTGCTAAGAGTCGGGTCGGTGGTTGTGAATGTGTGATTGTGTAAAGGTGTTCACGAGATAGATACCAACCTTTCGTGAACTTTTTTTAAACCAAATGTGAAAGCACTGTAAGTTAAGCATTATTTTTTAAGCTTCACTAGCCTCATAAATATTCAACAGCAAAGAATACAGTAAGTGCAACTTACTTTGCGTGTCTGTCATCAAGGAGGGCTATTGATGTCGGGGCTCGCTTTCATGACGAGAGTTAGCTGAGAAGATCGATAGCACTCTCTGTTAAATATGAAGACAACACTCCACACAGTTACTTGGATTTTGCTGCTGGTTGTGTGTTTTTTATTTATTTAATTGTTCCTACTATCTGTTCATTTTTTTTGCTCCTCCTCTCCAGGCCGTGAGGCAGCAGCAGCAGGAGAAAGAGCGGGCCGAACAGGAGGACCGCGAAAGGCAAGAGCAGGCCCGACAGAAGGAGGAACTAGCTCGTCTTCAGCAGCTGGAGGCCTGCCGACGCAAGCAGGAGGAAGAGCTCCGGAGGGTGGAGGTGGAGAAGGAGCGAGCCCTGGAGCTCCAGCGCCGTGAGAAGGAGCTAAGGGAGAAACTGCTTGGCAACATGTTAAAGAAGAGCAGTGGTAAAACCACACGATCTGCAGGCACGCAGGGTCAGGCTGGCCCTGTAACGAGTGAGGAGGCCTCTGATCCTGATGGTGTTGTGATGTTGGGGCTTCTTGGCCAGGTGTACGGAGTGAAGGCAGTTGAGAGCAAAGAGAAACGGGCGTCCAAATCTAACGTGCATTCCCAAGTTTCGGGCAAAAACAAAGCAACCGAGGAGAGGAGAGGAGGGGACAGGAAGAAAGGCCGGGAGGGAAGGAGGAAAGAGGTGGGGAGCAGGCACAGCAGGGAGCAAGTGAGGGACCGGGAGAGCTCCCACAGAGAGAGGAGCTCCCATAGCCGGGGGAGGAGGAGGCGCTCCCACAGCTACAGCCGGAGGAGAAGGAGCTCCAGCCACCGCAGGAGGAGCTCCAGTGTTCATAGGAGGAGCCTCAGTCACCGTGGCAGCAGGAGGCACAGCCACAGCCATTGCAGTAGGAGCACAAGCTCCAGCCGTGACAGGAGCCGGAGCAGCAGTGGGAGGAGTTACAGCAGAGGGAGGAGCAGCAGGCATAGTCACCGTAGATACAGCAGAGGCAGCTCTAGGACCAGCAACAAAAGTAAAGACGGGAGGAGTCACAGCCATTACAGATACAAGAAACACAGCAACAGTAGAGACAGGAGCCACTCCAGACGCTAATCTCTTCAATATTATCAGTTTATTTATTGATTTTATTCCCCATTTCCCAGCTTACACCTAAAGTTGAACAAGTTTCATTAGAAGAAAACAAAAATATGTTGGCCCCTTAATTAAGCAATGTGGCACCAAATGGCTTTCTACAGAATAGCGCAGCTTGACAAAAAACAAGAAATCCCTTTTTAAAAGTAAAATCAACTCCACAGATTCAACTGAAACAACATATGTAAGTGGACCCTGTATGTGTAAGGCATGTAAATGGTTACAGTCGATTCTGAGATTTGGTTTTACCTTTTTTTTTTTTTTTTATTTGTTTTTATACATTTCATACTGTTGAATTGAAGCTGCCTACAACTGTTAATTTGTCAATGTTCAATGTATTGACATTTAACAATTTCATGGCATAAAACACTAAATTTACTGTTTTGGTTTTATGTGAAAGACATTGTATCCACGTTTGGACTGAAGTACTCTAAAACTCAATCGGGTATTCAAATTTGATTGAATGTTAGTGATCATTATGTAATTATTGATATGCATTACATGACTGGCTAATACATGTTTGAATTAAAGGTTGATATCATAGACTCACTGTATTTGCTGATTGACACACCAGTCTGACCCTACTGTGAACGCAAAAGTCTGTTGATGACCTCCATTTTCTGCAAGCAAGTTGTCTTTGTGCATGAATAACAGTGAGTTATAGAAAGTGGCAAGTACTGAGAACAAATGTGTTATTTTGATGTGGCACCAGCCTGTTTGTCCACACTGATATGAAGTCTTACACACTTTCAGACCTCATGGCTGCCATAGTAGTGGAAGTCTTTTAAGTGGACAACTGGCTGCTGTTCCATTACAAATGTGAAATTTCCACAGACCATAGGAAACCTCTATGCTTAGGCTGACTTACAAACTGTCCTGTGTTAGCTGCCTGAAATATTTCTCGGAATACTCCTTCAGTATTTGCTGCTGGTCATAAGCAGCTCAGAAAACGCGACTGAATTCCACAACAGACTTGTCGTCGAGCTAAACCAAGCAGCACCATTTTTGATGATTAGAACATTTCAGTGGTCTCTTTGTTTAATTTGAATTTCTGATTGTTTGGAAGAAGTTAGTTTGACAAGGAAAAATGATTTGTTGAGTGAGTTGTGTGACGACTTGATGTTTAAATTCATGATAGCATAATGAATAATATTGGACCTGCCTCAGCAAGCAGTTCTCCCTCTTTCCTCTATCTTATGCAAGTCATAAATACAAGGGATGGCTTTGAGAATTGTCCAATTTCTTCTAAGGTTTTTCACAAGTCTGGGTCAAAGTTAGGAAACCAGTTTCTGAGATTTCAGTCAAACCAGCACAAAACCAAGTAAAAAAAAAAAAAAAGATGTGAGGATGCTTTCATGTTTACAATGTAGTGCTGGATACATTTCTTTAGCCTTACTAGTAACTGGACATACTGTTCACCTTGCTGTATTTCAGCTTTGGGGAAGTCAAGTCCAATAGTTTTGTTGACACTGCTACATCGACATTGTTGTCATGGCAAAGCCCATTTGTTATGTGTACTGTATGCTCATGATCTACTAGAGCATGTCTTGCATACACATTAAAATAAAAATCTGCCACCTTTCCCCTTTAACACTTGTCATGCTCCACTGTGATTCTGGTCATTTTTTGAAAATGTTATCTCTACACAAACTCTTACTTCCTCAAAACCTTGTGTAAAGGATCAAGGTGACAACTTAGCCAACTCCAGCTGTTGTATCTGTGTGATGTCCGTACACCGCTGGTTTAATGAACTGTGGGGACGAATAATTAATAGTCAAACTGATTAGTGTCTCTTTTACCTCATCAAGGCATGTGACATGACCGCCTGTGTCATTAGGTCTGATGCTACCATTAGTCACTCGGTGTAAGTGCAATCAGGCCATATGGAGAACAGAAGGGGAGTATTACTTTTATAAGACACAGTTTCCCTTCAGAGGTTTGGTATTCCAGAAGCGTCAATCACATTTTGGGGTCATGGAAACAGATCTGGTATGAGAATGCACTGAATTAAAGTCTCCACCCGAGTGTGTGAGTGATAATGAACAAGGCAGCAGCATGTTGCCAGAGAGTTGTTTCATTGTCCAATGCAGACTGAGCCCCTGCTCTAATCTGGGTTATCTGGCTGTAATCAGCTTAGCCCACTACTGCTGATGCTGTGTGGCACTTTCTGTCGCTTTAGTCTGCACTGCCATTCAAACACACCTGCTAAAGGGCCTCAGTAGTAATACAAACTAGCAGGAAAGTTCAGTTTGCACGTAGAAGAGGTTGGAAGAGCGCAACATTCAGAGTCTTTTCGAGGAGTCCTGGCCATGGCTGAGAGTCAAGAGACGGGTTCATCTGAGGGGACACATGCTGCAGACACGTACCCCAGAAAAATACTGGAGTATATGGAAGGATTCCTCATCTCCAAGGTAACACATCAGTGCATACACAGCTTTTTTTCAGTTATTGACACAATAGTGTTCCCCTCCTCAGCTTGAGAGTTAATAGCATTCCTGGAAGTTGGAATTGCAATAACTTCAATGCCACAAGGATAGCGTTTCTTAAGAGCTTGATTGGTCAATTAGTCAATTGAGAGAAAATCCATTGTTAACTTTTTTAATTTATTAACTGATGTAATTGTTGTGGGGTCTTTGTGTTTTAAGTTGATGGCTGTACAAAGAAAAGCATTTTCAAGATGCCACCTTGGATTCCCATTGGACATATTATATATAATTGTGAAATTAAACAATAATGAAAATAATCATTATTTGCAGCCCTAAATCTCTTAACCGAAAAATACATAAAGTACTATTATTTGTAAAAATGAATTTTGTGGCCTTGTCACCAACCTCAGGTCAATTAACTGCACTTTTTATTTACTATTACCTACACTATAAATAGATACTGGATGATCAAGCTTTAATTGAATGATCCCCGTAAACAAGCGTTACAGGAGCAAATGGTAAAAGGAGACAGACAAGAAAATGAGGACAGTCAATGAATAAATGAGAAGGTGTAAAGGGAAAGTGCAAAGAATGAAATAATATTATATATGGAGAGTATGCAGCATATAAGACTACTAATGAAAACATTACTGATGCCGACAAATACATCAATGAAATATACGTTCAGCTACACTCTATATGTCATACTATCGTTACCGTTTGAATGGCTCTTTACAATGTGGTCATTTCAATCCTTTACTGTGCTTTGATAGTGACCTACTCAGCAGAGTGTAATGAAGCACAACAAATGATCTACAATAGACACATGGATACGTTTGATCTTTCTGTTGAAATAACTGAAGCATCAATATAGTGCTGTTCTGATTAGTGTGAATATATAGTGCTATATGTGACTATAATTTCATTGATCAGATTTAATTAGTGAACTCTATGAGATGGTACTGCAGATAGAGCATTCTATTTTTCTCTCTCTCTCTCTCTCTCTCTCTCTCTTTCTCTCTCTCTCTCTCTCTCTCTCTCTCTCTCTCTCTCTCTCTCTCTCTCTCTCTCTCTCTCTCTCTCTCTCTCTCTCTCTCTCTCTCTCTCTCTCTCTCTCTCTCTCTCACACCCAGACGGTTTTCTCCTCATGCGAGCTGGGTGTGTTTGATGTGCTGCTGGCTTCAGAGCGTCCCCTGTCTGCAGAGGAGATCAGTCAGGCGATCGGAGCCAGTCTGGATGGCACACAGAGACTGCTTTCTGCCTGCACTGGCCTGCAGCTACTCAACACACACCAGGACAAAGGACGAGGTCAGCACACACAGCTAAAATAAGAATAATAGCTCATAAATAGACTAACAACTTGTCCCTCTAAATAAGTTGAGTAGTAGTACTTATAGTAATGATGACAATTTCCACAGTGTTTCAGTACTACATAAAGTAATACTGTAGGGTTGAAAAGGATATGAATGTGTAAAACTTTGTGTGAATTTCACAAAAATCACCAGTGAAACGCATTTACATTAGAAGGGGGAAAAAAGTAGAGTAGTCTTTTATAAAATGTTGTCCATTTCTCATATTCACAGACATTTATTACATTGTCAATTGCTGCACCACCTACGCACACCTCTCCCTCAGTCTCTGTCTCCCACATAGACATAAAAGGTCAAACTTTTGTCTCAACCTCAACCTGCAGTGATTCATTCACAGTCACCTCCTCATACCTCCACCTCTCCCACCTGTTTCAGTGTTTTACAGTAACACAGAGCAGGCCAGTGTCTACCTGACCCGCTCCAGTCCTGTATCCCTCTACCAGTCCATCCAGTACAGCTCCAGAACCATCTACCTCTGCTGGCACTACCTGACCGACGCTGTCAGGTCAGTACACTGAGCATGGCCTAGAGCTGCAACTAAAGTTTTTTGTCAATTCAAAGTTTAATCGTATAGGCTATAAAATGTCTGAAAATTGTAACAAAAGCCTATCACAATAAGCACAAGGTTATGTGCAGCCCAAAATGTTAATGTCAATTACAATTATATAAAACACTGAAAAACAGCAAATCCTTAAAGTTGAGAGGCTGAAACCAGCTATCTTTTGACATTTCCGTCTTGATTAATGACTTAAGCAATTAATCAATAATTGACATTATTTTTCTGTCTGGTGATTGATCAATTGATTAATTGATCAATTTGATCACATTGATCAATTGATTAATTGATCAATCACGCCGTCGCTAACTACGCCGTACGTCCTACGGCGTCGTGACCCTTTCGGAGTTCTGCGTCGGGGTTGCTTTGCATCGCGGTGCATTTCACCGCCAGAAAGTTAGGGGGTGATAAGTCTGAGGTTATTTGCGATGTGTCTGCCAGCCAGTTTATGTTATGTTAGTAAGCAAACTTTAGCACAAGTGCCCACAAAGTACTGCTTGCTGGCGAAGTGCTAATTTCAAAACTTTACTGACATATAGACACTTTACAAACGGATAACCCCGTCATTGTAACCAAAATATGTCTGAGTTTATTTGCAAAGCTTATGTCAGTGAACTAGCATGTTGCTACTCCCCACAGTAGGCTGCTTGAAACACCGACTATCAACACACAGGACGAGTTGACTAATCACAGTCCTTGCGGTCTGCGTCGCCTCAACGCGAAGTTAAAATATTTTGGAGGTGCACGTCGAGCTACGGTGGAGGGCTCGGAGGGGGATTCGTGGCGAGGCAGAGGGGTCTGCGGGGGTACGCCGTTGATTCGACGCAGAAGTATATAACAGCCTTTACTTGTTGTCGTGCAGGGCCATGCAGTTTGTGTTGTGATATCCAGGTACTATACCTTTCAATATGACCTGTAATTATTTAAGATTATTATTTATTATTATTAAAGAACAATTGTTAATGACCAAAATATAATTTACAAAATGTAACTTGGGGACACAAAATGCTACAGGGGGAGTCAAACCAAAAGAGCAAGCTACAATAAACGTAAGTAAATAAACCATAACTGCTTAAAAATAATACCAAGACAATGCTACTGTAAATAATGCACAAGTAGTATTCAATTAAATGAGCAAGCCAAGACTAAATCACACACAGGTGGGCCATGAGGGGCTGTGAGAACTGCACGTTTGATTTGTAGCTGAAGGATGTGGATTCTAGTCCTCCTTTTCTGTTTGAACAGTGTCTGAAGATGGATTTTAGTCTCATTGTTATGTCTGAGGGAGGACAGCCAGCCGCTCTCAGACTGGATTCACTGTGGCTGACGAGTGAAGACCATCTGTAAGAAAAAATGACTGCAGATGCAGAAGTAAAGATGATATCTAAAGGATAAAGGCACCTTGATCTAAATGACTAATTCGTCTCGTGTGGGAGTGTGCAACAAAAAAATGTGAATTCGCCTAGAATAGACAGAGCATGATTGTGAATTCATGTCAGCACATTTGATCCACGTCAACTGTGGCGATGAGATGAAGCTGATTTTAAGTAGTGAGAAGATCAATACCTAGACCCCACATTTTGTACACTCGCTTAGCAAATAATAAGTCACATATACCCAATACATATAGCACTATGTAATGTGGTTGCCATTAATTAATATTTCTGCCTTTGCCTTGTTCTAGAGAGGGAAGAAATCAGTATGAAAAGGCTTTTGGAGTCACCTCGAACGACCTGTTTCAAGCTCTCTACAGGTAAGAAGCTGTCTTTGTTGAACACACAAACACACGCACACGCACACACACAAACACACACACACACACCAGCACGCACGCATGCACGCACGCACGCACGCACGCACGCACGCACACACACACAAACAGGTGAAACACACATTCTCACTCATTTACATTCCACCCATGTCTCTCCATCTTAAGCCTGTCAGTCACTGTCTTCTCTTTTCCCCCTTAAATAACAGTCTCATGGGATTTATTAGGAGGCGGGGATGTGTGTGTGAGAGAGAGGGTGTGGGCAGTGATGTGAGGAAGCTTGGAGCAGAGAGAGAGAGAATAAATCTGCCATTGTCCTTGAGGTCTCGTGTATTTATGGTATCTAGTGCCCATAGTTTTTATTTTTTTTTTGTAAAGATTATTTTTTGGGCATTTTTAGGCCTTTATTCAACAGGACAGCTGAGGACATGAAAGGGGAGAGAGAGGGGGGAATGACATGCAGCAAAGGGCCACAGGTCGGAGTCGAACCTGAGTCCGCTGCGTCTAGGAGTAAACCTCTATATATGGGCGCCCGCTCTACCAACTGAGCTATCCGGGCGCCCAGTGCCCATAGTTTTAATGCTTCACTGATCTGCTGGTCAGCAGTTTTCAGGGGTCACACGCTCAAAGTTTCACACTTTGTTCGCTAATCGGTCATGATCGGCCTGCCGGAGGCACTGTAGCCTCCTGTAGAACACTGCCAGACCCACAGCAACAGAGACTGTCAAAACTATACCACAGTGGAATAACTCGCTAAACATCCTCCCTTCCTGTTCTCGTCATGGCATGATTTGGACAATCAGTACTTTAATGGAAAGGGATCTGATGCGCACAAATAGAAGATGAAACAGATGTTAAAATGCACATTTCCATTATTATTTTACATTTGAACCGTAAAATGAAATGTACCGACACCAATGTGCAGATGTATGAATTAGTTACACACATCACGCCAGTAGAACTAGAAAGTTGAAATTTGACATATTTCTTTGCATGTGAATGTTTTTTGTTTTCTTTGGATTTTTACACATCACACAATTTATGTTTTGTATTTAGCTGGTTGTTGGGCCTTTAAATGATCTCTGTATTTGATATTGTTGATTCATTTTTGTTCTTGTATCCTTTCGATAAGCAGCTGACTAAAAAAAAAGATGAATGCAAAATGAGAATATTCAAAATATGAACCATGCACACATAATGTAATACACCGTTATGCAGATGAATATGTAATTCAGCTTTAATTGATTGCAAATGAAAATACCCCACAAGAAAAATTTCAACACCTGCGCACAATTGATTTAATGGGGAGTAGCAGTTGTTTGTCCCCGCTGATATCTCCTGTGAATACTGTGGGTAAATAAGCAAGGGGAATACAACCACTGAAGACATTCGCTGCGTTCTTAGAGCGCTGTAGCAGGAGCAGGATGATTCAAAGCTGGCTGGATGACTCAGACTCCTGTTTACTCATTGCCATTTAACCAGCTGTGTACTACACCAGAATAATTTACAGCCAAGTCCCGTCTACAGCTTGAATTCTCATACTCGATAAAGCAGAAAAGATTTGGACTTGCAAGAGAGTGTGTATTTAGAGAGCTATTGAGATTTAAAAAACAAGACATTGCATAGGAAGAAGTTTTACGGGAGATAACTTATTATTTTGTCCAAACCCCGATACGTCTGATGGTTTCAGCCTTAAGAATATGATTTTCATGTAATTTGAAAAGTAAAAGTAGTTTCTGTATTTTAAACATGGTAAGGTGTTTAATACTGAAACGGTTGTAATGCTTTCCTTGAAGTGGTCATCACATGAATTCCTTGAGTGTTCATTGAAATAATTAAATACGGAAGTAAACACGTCAAGTAAAAAACGCACGTCTATTGAAATGGAAGATAGTTACTAACATATTATAAAATATATACATATACACACACACACACACACACACATATATATATATATATATGTATGTATGTATGTATGTATGTATGTATGTATATATATATATATATATATATGTATATATATATATATATATGTATATTTACAATGAGTATTTTTACTCACTGTCTGGCACACAATGAGTATGAACCATCCATCAATGATTGGATTTTTTAGGTTTATTAGTTTGAGTATATACTGGTAACAAACCTGTTAGTCTCACAAGGTCTACATCACACTAGTCTCCTTTTTGCCAGACCATCCACACGTTGCGGGCGGCGCTAAGCTCGTGACAAAGCAGCGGTGGCTGTGCAAAATGGTCTCTGGAAGGAACTTGTTTTACACCCTGCAAAAGAAAACGCTACATACAATATTAAATTGAAGTTAACTGTTCACACAATACAGTTACACGAGCTATATAAATTAGCTAGATACATGCTTAAACGTAATTTGCGCTTACCAGTGTATCACTGTGTGTACTTCGTCCACAGCAATCCCCACCAATCTGTCCCAAAACGTCCCAGCTAGAGAGTAAATGAAGTAAACATTTTCTTTGTAAATCTTTACAATCATTCCCTGAAAGAACCAAGCAGGCCTGCCTTGTTGCATGATCCATATTCTTAAAAACTTGCCATTTTCAGCATGTAACTTGCTAGCTCGAAGTTTGTTGTTGTTTCCCAAAGCAAACAGTGCACACGGAGAGCGGAAGGTGAGGGACATCCAGTGTGTGAGCCAGGCAGTTATCCTGGAAATGTACTTCCGTTTATCCAGACAACATATCTGGATAAACTTATATTCTAGTCATGAAACCTGGGTTATCATAATGCTGTGAAATGCACACTGTGCACTAATCGTCTTTGAATATAATATTTTGGCAATTAGTATACCATTTTATATTGACAAAATATTATACGATTGTGTGCGCTGAAAAAAGTACATCAAACTGCAACTTTGGAATGATACTGCCTGTTTCAAATGTAGAAATGTAAGTCACAATAATTTGAAAATGTCTAGCTTAGGCGCCCTCCTGTGGTAGGATCAAAGAAGAAACTGTGGATGAGACAGAGCTGAGTCAAGGACACTGAAATGAAGGGACAGAAGGGACACGTGAATTGCACTAGCTTTCAATGACATTGTTACTATTTGTCTACAAATAAAGAGAATTAAAGAGTAAGCAATTTGTAATTAAGATACATTATTTTTTTGCTCTACAAGATCTTCATGAATGTGTCTCAGTACAATGGGACAATAGCATCCACCAACAACACATTTAAAAATCTACTAAACTAATTATGTAATGATCTGTGAAGTGAAATTAAATTCAAAGTGGATCATACTTTGACTTTGAAAATACTACATACAAGATACTGTACTTGTCATTCTTGTCTTCTATTATTGTTTGATAATAATGAAGAGGCTAAAGCATCAAGACAGCTGTAGTGATCAGGCAGGGAGTGCACAACATGTCTGTGCAGAGTGCAGACGGATCACAAACCAGGATGATGTTCTAACGATGTATATAAGGACAGAGACAACCAGGAGGAGCATTTTTTCCTCAATATGGTTGGAGACAGGATGAGTTTGTGTGCATGTAAATGTACTCAACCAGGGACAAAAAGGCCTGCACATGTTATCGTTGGGGGGGCATTCAATAAATTCCACCCAAAATGTTCTCAAATTAAAGCTGACAGTCTGCTGTTTGGCCTCACAGTCATTTCATCTTTTCACATCCGATTTAATCAGAGTCTGAAGCCGCAACAATGAGTCACTTTCAAAGTTCCTCGGGAGGTCACTGTGTCATCTGAAGTTGGTTCATGTAACAGATGGCAGATCACTTTGCTGCTGTGAAATTTGGATATTCATACAATTCTAGTGAACAGAGGATACTCTCTCTGTGTGTGTGTGTGTGTGTGTGTGTGTGTGTGTGTGTGTGTGCGCGTGTAGCCCCATGGCAGGGCAGAGTGCTGGGTGATGAGGTGGAGATTCCTCAGAGCAGCAGCAGTCACCACAGGCTCTTATATTCTACAGCACCCTGTCTCTCTCTCTCTCTCTCTCACACACACACACGCACACACACACACACACACACACACACACACACACACACACACACAGTGCCTCTCCTCATCTACAAAGTTTCTCCCTGTGGCGACACAGTGTGTGGGTGTGTGTGTCTGTCTGTGTGTGGTCTACTGTTTATTGTGGACACAGAGCAAATACAACCTTAGGTGTCAGAAAATGATAAAGTAAGCCCTAATACACAGAGACTGAAATGAAAGAGAGGCTGTACTGATATGACTGTTTTGTCTGTGTGTGTGTGTGTGTGTGTAGGTCTGATGAGGAGATGCTGAAGTTTATGCAGTTAATGAACTCCATTTGGAACATCTGTGGTAAAGATGTGGTCACGGCCTTCGACCTTTCGCCTTTCAAGATCATTTGTGACCTTGGTGGTAAGTGTGTGTGTGTGTGTGTGTGTGTGTGTGTGTTTTCGAGTCACCGTATCTAATTTCCATAAGGGTGTGGGTTCGCAGTCATTAACATTTAAAATCGTTGCCCGCATGTGTTAACTCAGAGACAGCTGGCTAAGCCACACACATTTAATACAGTCCAGTGTGTGGATGCACAGAAATGCACAACACACACGCAGTCAACTGTGACCTTTATTATACCCCCCTCCAGCTTCTCTGAGTTAATAACTTTAAGCAAATCAGTCAAATTTCCCAACACACACACACACACACACACACACACACACACACACACACACACACACACACACACACACACACACACACAGAGCACCCACGGTATCAGCGGCTATGAATATGTTATACTCATGCATTTGTTTGAAAGCTGAGACAGAAAGTGGTCAATAAAAAGACTTCTACACTAAAAACAAAATAAGTGTTCACAGAGTTGGAGACAACAGCGCAGTTTAACCTGCTGTTCTCCTTACCAGGTAATGGCTGTAACACATGATTTTGTAGTTTTACAAACAAGAGAATAAATACTTATCGTTTTCCTGTTGTTGCGGTATTTCAGTTAGATAGTGAATTTAAAACAATGTTTTGTAATAAAGCTGTATTAATGTGGACATGGCCCTTGTATGTTTAACTATATGTTATTTTGAATAGCTTGATCCTGATGTTGATGCCCTATCAACAGATATTTTTTAAGCATACAAGAAATATGCACTTGCCAATAGATATGAAGGGAAATCATGTAACTCCAATTTGCTGCAGACTAATGTAGCTTCCATCCATTGTTCAACAGCAGAAGACTGGTTGAACTGAACAGCTGTGAATATAAAATGTGAAGCAAGATGTTGCAGCCTAGTCTTTAAATATGTAAAGGTAAAAAGGTAGCTTCCTTGACTGATCTCCTGTGTGTGCTCTACTACGTCAAATCCGATTATTTATAAAGTGCCTTTGAAACAGAAGATTGTCTTAAAAAATGGTTTACACACAGAGCAAAGGGCACAAGGATAAAAAAGTGAGAAGAAAAAGAATGAACAGAGAAGGACAAAAACAAAAGTACAAATTAATCTTCTGTTGTCACAAGAGCTTTTGTCTGAGAGAGGATCACAGCTCTGTTTCATTTTCTCTCATCCTGTGTACTGAACTGAGAGCTGAATGTTGTCTACACTCATGCACTCCTCCATTGGTCAAAAATAGACAGTAGCTAGATGATGGATAATAACGTAGCAGTAATTGGATAGGAATAATGTTGTTTCTAAGAATGAATATTTAGTCTGTGGCTGTCAACATGCAAGACTATACTCTGTTATAATCATATTAAAATTATCCAAAGCATTAAAGCCCAAATTCCCACCAAGTTAAATCAGGTTAGAGGTTGGGATGCAAGCATTGTACAGACACTAACCCAGACTGAATGTATTTTAGTTTAGCATAATGGGTAAAAGTGCCTCAACATTAATCAAGAAAATAAATTAAGAAAAACATGTTGAGTATAAGAAGTTATTTATACACAAGTGAGTCTCCATTTTTCTCTGTTTTAATGATTTAAAAACTGCAACATTTGTGCTCAGTCAGGCAAAGAAACATCAAGCGGCTCTCCACCAACTCTATTTGACACCCATGGGTGGCCACCTTCTGTGTGTGACACCACAGCTGACCACACAGGGGAGCTGTGAAGCCACTAAAAGACAGAGACACACATCCAGGGCAGTCCTCCTGTCTTTTCTTTCCTCTCCTCTGTGACATTCCCAGCGTGAGGATTGTGTGTTCATGTTTATGCATTAAGGTGCACCACCAAACGGAGTGTGCATGTGGACAGCAGGAAGGGTGTGAAGGGAGTGAGTGCAGTGTCCCATTAGGACTTTGTCTCTCACACAGCATCTGTTGTGTCTGCACACACCTGCTGCTCAAGTGCTCTGCCTGTTTCTCTGTCTGTCTCTCTGTCTGTCCGTCCTACTTTCTGCCAACTTGCTGACTTTAATCCAAATCAGTCTGAGTTCGCATTCAGAGTCTTGATCATTTATGTGATGAAGGTGGTTTGTTCTGTACTGGCTGTCTGTGGGAAGCCCTAGCTTTATTTTAATGTGACATTTAACACACATTTCGATGGTATGTTTTGTCTAAAAATGAATAATCAACTTAAAGGTTACTGCAACTCTAAGGAAATGATATTCATGGTTCTGAAGCATAATGTTTTCTTTTATGTGAACAGCCATCTGCTTAATGTTGCTACGTGTAACAAACAGTCATAGAAAAAAATATTCACATAATTTACATAAGAAAAAGTCACAATACCACAATGGAAGACTTTTCCAAATGAATGCATCCAAACTTTTATCATAGTAAGAGCAAACAAGAATTGGTAAAATGTGCTATGGATTGAAAGTACTGATAATATATAATAAATATTTAGTATATATGAAGATAGAAAGTATAGATAGATAGAATTGTTTATGGGCTAAAATATTCACACCTTAATCTATCTATCTAAATCGTTTATCAGGTGGTCACAATTGAAAAAAATGTCAGTTTTACTCCACATTTTTAACCACATCAGAAAACAAACCGTCACTCAGCTTGATGATGAGAGCATGTTCTGGTTCTGTGTGGCGGTACAACTGTACAAAGTTTACATTTGAACCAGTCATCCAGATTTATACAGGTTACAGATTTACTGTATAGAGATTTATACAGATTTAATACAGATTCAGTATTGCACTACCATGCACTTTTAGTTCCTATAAATCAAGCTCCAAAAATGCTGGAACCTATGAACTTCCCACAGTGCATCTCAATATAATCTTTCATTAGACCCTCCCTGCGGTAAATGCCCATGTCTTTCAAACTCCATTACCCCCGTTTGTAGTCTCAAGTCTCAAGCCGAGGCTGAGAAAACCCTCTGTGAAAAGTCAGTGGAGCTCCCCCTCAGTGGTTCCTCCACACAGTTGAGAGTTAGTTACCTGTATCCAGTTGCTGACACATTACAGATGGAGAACCTACACAGCCAGTATTCTAAGAGAATGATTCAAGCCCCCAAAAAATATGTAAGTAAAACTGACATTTAGAAATACCAGCACATACTAGTATTGAGCAAAACATTAGATTTTTGGTGGTTTTTATTTATGAAATGATCACACATATGTACAAATGAATCTATATCAGAAAACATGCAGATCAAGTAAACACAAAAACACAACAATAATATACAACAATGTAACAGACTTTAACAACCACAAACACCCATCAAAGGATTCCATTAACAAACTGAGGCAGCCAGGTTAGCTCGGGGTCCTTTACAGCGTGTTGTTTGGTTTTGCTCCTCCTCGCTGCTCTTTGATTTTTGTCCTCTGCTAACCCCTGTTTATTGTGAGAGCCAGTGTGTGTGTGTGTGTGTGTGTGTGTGTACGTGTGTGTACGTGTATAAAGGGCAGGTGTTGCCTTCCTCCTAACACGACCTGCTGCTTCTGTATTAATCTGTACAGAAGCAGTAAGACTTTTTCTTTTTTCAGACACACACACACACACACACACACACACACACACACACACACACACTCGATCTGGGTGGCTTTGTAGGTTTATGAGATCCTTAGATCCTGTATTCCACCTCACTGCCTTCCCATCACTCTTTACCATTCACACATTCTTCTTCCATCACTTTAGCTATCCATCTCATACACTTTCTCGCTCACTCTCATTGTTTAAAATTCAGTTTGCTTTGTGAAGCATGAATGCTGATAATAATGCTGCCAAAGCTTCAAGGAGAAATATATTAATATTTTCACATTAAATCCTTTTCCACCCTTGTGTGTTTGTGTGTGTTCGTATGCTCATTTCAATACCTTATTTTCCACTCAAATCAGCAGGTCTTACCTCCGCCCTATAATGAGTTACAGTTCTCTCTAAGAGGACAGTAAGCAGAACAAAACTAAGAGTCTTTGGCTATGCTAGCAGGTCTGAGCTAAATGCTAGTGTTAACATGCACAGGTACAATGTTTACCATGTTCACCATCTTATTTGAGCATTTTAGCATGTTAACATTTGCTAATTTGCGCTGATGTTTTGCAGGTATTTGGTCATAAGCCAAAGTATTGGACAAAATAAAAGTTTGACCTGATGATGGCGCTAGATGAATAGTTGGATTCCCAAAGTACAATTCATCCTCTGCACTAACCGATGAGTTGTTAAGACATTTCAATAAAAAACAAAAATGTGAACCTCATGGTGGTACTAGAAGAAGTATTGCCAAAGTCAGTAGGATTCATTCCCTGGGGACCATGAATGTATTTACCAAATTCCATCGTAATCCCTCCAATAGTTGTGGAGATATTTCGTTCTGGACCAAAGTGGTGGAACAGACAGACATTGCCATCCCGAAAGTCATGCAGCTAGCATCACCAAAAACAAGGATTTTCAAATGCATTGATATGTAAAGGTTAATATACAAATGCATGTGGAATAATTTTCAGTCAGATAACAATCAAATTGTGCATCTGTGTTTGTTTTTCCTCAGATTAGATTTCTTAGTAGGATCAGCCAAGCTCTGCCCTTTTTTTGTATGAAGCGTCTGTCTCTCAGTCACTCTATATTCAGTTCAATTCAGTCTGCTTTATTGGCATGAATGTTAGATGAACCATAATCCCAAAGCAGCCACATACATCTGAATACCAATCATGCAAATAAATAATGGGTACATACCTGAAAGCATCTGTTCCACTTGTGTGACTCCGTGTGCACGTTGTGTGTGAGTGATGCACTACCATGTTAATGAAGGTTGTGTGTATTCATTCAACTAAATGTAACTCTCTCTCTTTCTCTCTCTAGGCTGCAGTGGCGCATTAGCCAAGCAGTGCACGTCAGCCTACCCAGAATGCAGAGTTACGATCTTTGACCTCCCCAAGGTGGTGCATACGTCAAGGGAACACTTTGTCACAGAGGCCGACCAGAGGATTAGCTTCCACGAAGGTAACGCCATTGCATCTGGGCGAAATCTCTTGACATTTATAATCATATGCAGACACACACACACACACAATCATATGCAAAAGTTTTAAATAATATTTGTAAAAATGGAACTATTTCAAAATGCATGCTAGCTTGCCGGCTATGGCTTTGCCGAAAACAAAAAAAAACAAAGCAGTGGCGAGCCAGTGAGTTTGGTCTTTTCCTGATGTGGATGCACTTCTTTTTTATGTCCCTGGCCTTCATTACCAGGACGATTACAGATACAAACAAAGTTGTACTTGGCATGACATCACATAAATTGTAGGAGAAATTGCAGGTTGCTAATTTACACAATGCTTTCTAATGAACAAGCTACTTGCAAGTTCTGACACGCCCACAGCCATGTGCAACAAGTGGCTGGGTCTTGGCTGGTGTTAAAATGATTCTTTCTGTCAACAAATGCCCTGAAAAGACCAGAACCAACAATAAATTGATTCTGCTAACTAACAAGTTTTGACTGTGTAGCTTATTCCTATGTGCAACACTGTTGCACTGGGCAACATGTTCCTTCATTAACATGAACATTTGCACTGTAGTTTATTTTGAGTAGTGCCGTAAATACTCACTAGTGCACCACTTCTGTTGCTGAAAATAGTCCCTACAAATGCACTATTTACTCCTGTATTTCCAGAACAATAGCAAATGCTCAGCGACCGGTAAAGGACCTCTTTCATAAAAGGGCTCTTGGATTTTCCCACACAATGATAAAAAAAAGTGTTGTGTGTGATTGATTTAAGAATAAGTGTTAAGTTGAGGTGTGAAATTTGAACTCCAACTGAATTCTACCAGTCTGCCACCATCAGTCTAGTTTCCTTCTAAAAGCATAAAGAAAAGACAGAAAACATATTGTGAAGAATTTTCTTTCAATGCAAGAGAATGTGAGTTGGTGCTTTCTTTTTTATTTCACACTGAAATGGTGTGATGAAATAATTTCAGAGTATATGTAGGTTTACCTGCAATTCAGTCCCATGTATGCACAGTATTCAGTTCATATACAATCAAGTGCAACTCTGATCTGAAAATAAAAGCAGATAAAGACACTATTGATGTTATCACATGTGTTTCTCCAAGCTCCCACTGAACTGTTGCTATAGGACTGAAAATATTCTAACTCCAATTTATACCTCACACTTGTGTTGTGTCGGCTCTCCAACAAAGCAGCTAATGGGGAAATAAAAAGTTCACAGCAGCCTGTGATCTTGAAAACCCAGAGCTGAAATCAATTCCTGCCTCTCCTGCTGCTCTCATAGCACTCATTGTGTTAAACACAACGGGAGCTGCAACATGGAAAACACGACAAGAAAATGTACTGATTTTGTCCCTGTTTTTTTTATTAGTGCAGGCTTCTGTGTGCTTCATTTCATATTAGTTTAAAAAATTGTGGTCACATCGTTATAATGGAGAGCGAGGACATATTAAATGGGGGACAAGCACACGTACACTTATTTTAGTACTGTTTATACAGGAGTAAAACATGTAGCTGGGAATATGTTGTAAGGTCACATGCTTTTGACATGTGATTACAACAGACATCATCCATTTGTATTAATTATATTTGAGTATGTAACCCACTAATTTAATCGCCTTTTATTAATGTTGTCTCATTACTGAAAAGCTTGTCAACAGAATTAATAATTATGTAAAATAATTAACAGTGTCTCAGGAATTCAGTGCATTTGAATTGTGAATATGGTGTGTGTGTGTGTTTAGGGGACTTCTTCAAAGACCCCCTGCCAAAAGCTGACCTCTATATCCTTGCCAGAATCCTCCACGACTGGACAGATGAACGCTGCATAGAGCTACTCAGTAGAGTCTACAAAGCCTGCAAACCAGGTCTCTCTCTCTCTCTCTCTCTCTCTCTGTGTGTGTGTGTGTGTGTGTGTGTGTGTGTGTGTGTGTGTGTGTGTGTGTGTGTGTGAAAGGAATGAGTACCATTTTTTCTTCTCCTACTTGAAATTAGATAGCAGATTGTATCCCACAATGCAGCTGATCCCAGAAAAATCTGTCCTTGTGACTTTGATCAAACACACACACAAACACGCACACAAACACGCACACACACACACACACACACACACACAGAAGCAGCAGACGTTATTAGGAGGCAGAAAACCCTCTCATGCGTTTTTATAATGTGTATCTGTGTGTGTGTGTGTGTGTGTGTGTGTGTGTGTGTGTGTGTGTGTGTGTGTGTGTGTTTGTGTGTGTCTGTGTGTCTGTGTGTGTGTATAAGAGGAAGGAAGAAAAACAAAGAAATAAACTAATTAGGGAAGCCTAGTTACACTGGACAGAAAATACAACCTGTCGTAGTATGAAGTAGTTTCTCAGACAGTAGACCTTATCAACAGCAGACATTTTGAATTATAGCAGGAAAACCACAGGTGTTACCTATAACATTAATGATGTCTCTGTTCCAGCAATTATTGCAATGCAATGCAGCAATTAACAATTGTATTAGTTACACCTGTTGACAAGCCAAGATATCTGCAATGAAAAGGGTCTTTGAGAAGCTTTATCAATTCTGCAGTAGTCTCGCATTGCCAGACCTTTCTCCACAGCGCTGCGGAGGAGGGTCTGGCTAGTCTACACAACATTAAGGGATGGGAGAAAAACGTGCTGTGGTTTATTTGGCATTTCTTTAAGCCAATTACAATCGTCTTGGGCGGGGCTAAGCATCAGACGGAGCAACAGCGCCTCTGCAAAATAGCGTCGGGAAGGAATTTGTTTGGGTAGAACATGTCTATGTTCAAAAGGTGTTTTAGTCGTGCAAAAGAAAACTCAGATTGAACAGATAGTCTAGCTAGCTGTCTGGATTAACCCTGCAGAGATCTGAGGAGCAGTTAAAATATAGTATAAAATTCCAACACAGAAAAAGCGGAAGGTACCGGACATCTGGCCAAAAAGAGTGAAATCCGGCAACGGAGCAATCCCAGAAGTAGAACGTTGTGGATATAGACTAATTCTGCAGTAAAGCAACAGTAAAGCTATCACTAGCTAGCTAAACTTTGTCAGGAAACTTGTCGAAAAAGCCAGAGAAAGAAACCCAGAAAGAGAAAACAAACAAAAATGAAAAAAAGGAACAACCACACAAACAAAGCTGACCTTTTGGTCCGTCCTGCAGGAGGCGCTGTGTTTCTGGTGGAGGCGCTGCTCCATGAGGACGGCTCTGGCCCAGTGACAGTGCAGCTCTACTCCCTGAACATGCTGGTACAGACGGAGGGCAAAGAGAGGACGGCTGCTCAGTACGCTGCCCTGCTGGCTGCCGTCGGCTTCACTGACATCCAGCACCGCCTCACTGGGAAGATCTACGATGCTGTGCTGGGACACAAGGAGACATGAGACCAACAAATAAGGCTACTCGTGTGCCAGGACTGAAAACTTACACCACCTGGAAGCAAAATGTTCTACTACTAATACTGTACTATTTTGGATTTCTTTTTAAATGTCACCATAAGTTTCTTTAAATAAAAAAGCTTTCTGACACTATATGACAATACCACATTCTGTATCTACTTTTTCACTGAATCTGAATGACTTATGAAATATTTATTACAGGTGTGAAACCTGACCTGGGCACACGGTCCGGACCAAACAGCCGAAACTTGGTCTGACGAAAAGAGGCGGTCTCAGTCTGGATCAAAATGAACCATGGCTCCTCTCATTTCTAGTGTGAAATATTGTTTGAATTGTTCAGAGTTTCGGACCAATTACAGAAAGTTCTGGAAGGCTATCGTCAGAACCAGACAAAGGAAAAATGAGCACAGTGTTCAGTTGTTCTTTAAATGAACACCCTGTTTAAAGCTATAGTGCGTAGTTTCTGTCGCCCCCGTGAGGAGGAGGTAAATACAAGCCTTCCGTGACCGCGCACCCCCTGCCCCCTATTTTGTAGCCAACGCAATTCTAAATCCAGACAATCAAGTAAGAGACAAATCCCTGTGCAGTCGGATTCTGCTCTAAATGATTAGCCACACACTGCAAAGGTCAACCTATATTAGATGGTGTGCAGTGTGATCTTCCAGTCTCATCGCTACGAAAGATGAACTTTCTTACATATCTGTTCTCATCACTCAATCCTAAGCCCTGTGTCTGAACCCCTCGCCTCTGTCTGTTCTTAACAGCCTTGTAAAGCTGTCTTTGTACCAGGCTCTTCGTAATGATGGACGTGACTCAGTAAATCATCTTCACAATGGCCCAGCCCATCTTTTATTTCACCTCTGTCCTCTTCTGTGCACAGGATGTATTAAAAATGTAGATATCAGCCTTTTATTAAAGCTCAGCTTGTCCTTGTGCGACACCTCTGATGGTTAATCTGCATCAACACAACACTGTCAGTGAGAGACTTCCACACAAGTATCCGTGAATTTATTTCATATTCAGCTACATTAATATCATTGTCATTTATTATAAAATGAGCATGCCAAAAGATAATTGCACAACATATCAGTTGTCTGACTCTGCAGCTGAAAAAAAAAATCATAATAAGCCTTTAGACACGAATATTGTCTGCTCTGTATTCAAAAGACTGCAACGCCACTGTTTCCTTTCTATACACCCACTCATTCTCACTGCCCTCTCCATCCGCGTCTCTCGATCTTTTTCTCCCAGTAATTGTGAATTAATCAGACTTCAAAGTGCAACAAATTAGAATTGATGTCAAATCCTTGTGGACAGCTTTACAGAGAGTCGGTCTAATGAAGGGAAATGAAGTGCTGAGGCTGAAGACATCTTGACCTGTGCAGAGACAATGATAGCGTGCAGAGACCTGGTGCAGTTTCACTAGTGTCATGGTGGTGAACTAGTGCTGTGTACCACTTGGTGCCGGGTGTTGAGGCTTTGGAGAATTATAGGATAGGAGTTAAAACGCTATTTCAGATAAAGTAGCAAACGTACAGGAAAAAATAAGTCCATTTGAATATGAGGTTGAATTTAAATGAATCCAAATCTTCAGTCATCCCTAAGAACTTGATTTAACTTTCCTGCAATTACTAATCCTCCCCTCACACTAAAATCAGACTAGATAAGAACGTCTTTGATGGAAAAGGTAAAAAAAATTAAGTTAAGCATTTAAACAAACTTCACAGATTTAGTTTTCCAATGCTGTAGAAAATCAGCTGTAATTCTGTGAAAGTATCTCTTCAAGTGCTTTCCCCCTCACTTTTCGTCAATGATTTAGACTCGGGTCAATGTTTTCCACTTCAGCAGAGAAAGGTGCATACATTTCTCCTCTCCACTTTTCAGTTCTATTTACTGCTCCATCTCATGGGGCCATTATTGTGCCAGCCTCAGGTTCAACCTGAGTGGGTTTTATGGATGGTTCTAGAAAGTTAGAGCTATAAAAAGAAGGGACTGCGATGGAGAGGAGGATAGGTGAGCTGAGGACGTTTAGGCACTTCTCCCTATGCTAGACATGTGACTCAAGTCCAACCTGAGAAGACAAAATAATGCGAACACATGGGGTATCGTTGTTGCCTAGTGATTTCTGATGCATGATCGTGTAACCACAGTGCCTCTGGTTTGACTCCAGACAGCAACCATGCTTCATATCAAATGAAGGCAAAATGTATAATAATAATAATAATAATAATAATGCAAAAATAGCATTACATATGTATGTGTGTGATCTGATTCCTCACACATTCATCATCTTGTATAGAGTCACATTCCCTTCCGGGAAATAGACTAAGTTAGCAATGATAAAAACAAAAACTCTCCAGAGTATCTCTTAATTATGGCACAGTAAGTAAAAATGATGACTTACGGCCGTGTGTGTGTGTGTGTGTGTGTGTGTGTGTGTGTGTGTGTGTGTGCTCTGTACTACACTCTTAAGGGACACTCTAAATTTGCTCCACAAGTCACGCATCTTTCCACCCTCAAGCTTCACAATGGCACTTTAAGATAACAACTTTAGGGCATTTCAGGGAACACACTTAGTTTATGCCCACAGACTATGTGTGTTTGTGAGGACGTGTGTGTATGTGTGTGGTGCTTATAAGAGCTCCTGGCTCTTTTTGTGATGTAGTTATGTTTTCATTACAAAGTTTTCACAGGCAAACTGAAAGTTTAGACCTGTTTTCTTTTTGGAGCAGCAGTCAGAGTAGAGCTTAACATCTCAGCGTTCTTCCGGAAAATCTCAACGTGATCAGAAGAGTCACTGAAATACACACCAGGGAGAGATTTTATTTGTGTGTGTTTTTTAAATGTATATCTTAACTGTTTATTCTTCATAGTGATAATCTAAACCATGCATATTTAATTTGTTCCTTTTTATTTGGTAAAACAATTATTGCATCCTATGCTCAAAAATTGACTATAATCTCTAAATTAACCTAACAACTGTTTTTCTTAATCAATAACATTTGCAGCGTATATTGTGTTTTTGTGACCAAATAATATGTAACTTACAGATTCATTAAAGGTAGTTTACAGCATTTGGTTTGACTTAAGAAGCATTCATTATTGGAAAGAGTCTGATGTTAAAAAAAATAATTAATGTCCAAAATGATGATAATACATTTTGTGTGTGTGAACGAATTCAAAGCCCAGAACTTCAACAACATTTCCCTGCCTAAAGGTAACATTGGCTTAAACCTTTAAACCATTTCATATGATGAACATGTAAAAATGTAATTAATATTTATTACATTTAATATTGAATACATTTGTCATGCAATTCTTTAGTGATGGAGAAATGAAATCTTCATGCAATTTGTTAACACATCAGGTTTCGAAGTTTCTTCTCTAAATTTCATCCAAATGTGTTGCTATAGTAACCTGATGGGGAACAGTTTTGTTCTAGAAAATAAACAAACTGCCTCGAAAACTGACAGTTTACCGTATGTGACATGACCTATTTATTTAGTATTTCAGTTACATGGTCTTGAATGAGCAACAGGAACCAGATATGAACTATGAAATATATTAAATAAAATATGTATGTAAAAAACTAAACAAAAATAACCATATAATCAGTAAAGCCATTGTCACCGGGACGACTGCGCCTTGCTCCTAGCTGTCAGCGAGGAAACCTCATTCAAACCGATATTTGTTTTGTTGTGGCACAGCTGTATGTTAAGGTAGAGGATAGCAGTGTTGCCTCAACAGAGAGACAAATAGGAAAAGTGGGGATGAGTAGAGAGAGAGGTGATCTGTCTTTTCATCTCAACCATGGTAACACTTAAAATAACACGCACACACACACACACACACACACACACACACACACGCATCACATGAAATCACACAACTCAATAAAAGTGTCTCTTGGCTGTAAGCTGTGCTTTGTCACTTCCAAACACTTCCATAATTCATGGGCCGCTGACAGCAGTATTGAACTGAGGACAAAGATGTCTGCCCTGTAGGCTACACACACACAAACACACACACACACACACACACACACACACACACACACACACACACAAAGGTGGTCGTAGATTTCCATGAGCTACAAATACAGAGAAGCAGAGAATGTTAGTGGAGACCATAGATTGTTAATAATATACAGTCTATGGTGGAGACCTTTGGAGAGGTGATGAAGCTCTGCTGTGTGTGTGTGTGTGTGTGTGTGTGTGCGTGTGTGTGTTACACTTCTCCACTTGATAATGACTAATCCCTCATTTGCCCTTCCTTCTCTCTGTCACTTACTGTTGCTTCTGTTTTTGTATCTTTGTCCTGCCCCTTAGCGTGACTAAATACAGTCCGTCTCACACACACACACACACACACACACACACACACACACACACACACACACACACACACAAACATCCAACATGCAAACACACACACACACACACACACACACACACACACACACACACACACACTGGCAGACATGTTTCAAGGTTGTCACTCCTGCTCCTGGCAACATGTGACCCCCCCTGCACATGCCACCTCCCCAAAAAAGGACCAGAGACAGAAATACACCCATGTCCCTGTTTTGACTTAATTTGATTCTCCTAGCCAAACTGAACCCAGAATGCTTATCCTGTCAGAGTGGCGATGACAAGCGTCATCGCCGCATTTGTACACATACACATTGACATTTGACACTGAAGTCAGTCTAATTTACATGTTTATTTTTAAATTGACTTTTAATTAACTGAAGCAGGTGCAAATGTTAACTACGCAGTATGTGGTTGCAAAAAGGATACAAAAAGTAAGAGTTCATCACAGGTTTCACTCTCTGCATTTTTATCTTCCTACACATAGCACAGAAAATGATTCCATAATAAATGAACAGCAAATTAGCTATTATATTGCTTATCAGTAATCAAAATTGTATATAATTGATAATAATAATAATAATAATAATAATAATAATAATAACTTGGACTTATATAGCACCTTTCATGGTACCCAAGGTCGCTTAACAATTAGTGTGTGTGTGTGTGTGTGTGTTAGGGTCAAAGGACTTAGTGAAAAGAATTGTTTTGAGGTGCTTTTTGAACATGGGCAGGGATGGGGCAGAGCGGACGTGGAGTGGTAGACTATTCAAGAGTGTGGGAGCATTGGCAGAGAAAGCCCTGTCCCCAAAAGTCCGCAACCTGGTGTGGGAGGTGTCCATCAGGTCCTTGTCAGAGGACCGCAGGGAACGTGACTGAATATAGGGGTGGAGGAGATCTTTGAGGTATTGTGGTGAGAGTCCATGGAGAGATTTATAGGTGAGCAGGAGGATATTGTAGGTGATGCGTGACTTGACTGGCAACCAGTGGAGCTGTTGGAGGATGGGAGTGATATGCTGCCAGGGCTTTGTGTGGGTTAGAACCCTGGCAGCAGAGTTCTGGACATACTGGAGTCTGCTAAGGGCCGTGGTGGGCAGTCCAGACAGGACACCATTGCAGTAGTCCAGATGGGAGGTGATGAAGGCATGGATGAGTGTCTCAGTTACTGAATGTGTGAGTGAAGGCCGGAGTCTTTGTTGTTTAGATTATTTTTTGGGGCTTTTTCCCTTTTATTATGAAGTGACAGTAGATAGACATGAAAGGGGGAAGAGAGATGGGGGATGACACGCAGCAAAGGGCAGCAGGTCGGATTCGAACCCGCGCCGCTGCAAAGGACTCAGCCAACATGGGGCGAACGCTCTTCCTGGGTGAGTTAGAGGCCGCCCCGAAGGCCGGAGTCTTGAGATGTTTCTGAGGTGGTAGAAGGTGGACGTAGTGATGTTATGTGCCTCTCACTGAAGCCACTCCCTCAATTCTTAAAATTTTAACCAACGGTAGTTTGAAGTGAATATTTAGACATTTTGGGAGATATACTTATTCACTTTCTTGCCGGGAGATAGATCAAGAGAATAGTATCACTGTCAGCTTCCAAACTTTGTACAAAGGCAAAGCAATCCACCAGCCGGCACCTTTAAATCTCACTAATTAACGCGTTATAGCTCCTTTGTTTAATCTGTACCAAAACCAAAGTGGAAAAACGTCATGTATATTTTTATGTTGTTTTTTTTGTTATTATTATTATTTTTAATGTACTAATCTCCCCGCTGTTACTGTTATTGTTGTTGCTGTTATCTCGGTGTTTTGTTCGAAATAAAAAATAATATGAAAAAATAAAATAAAAAATAACGCCATGTAGTGGTTTCGCAGGGGAGTAGGGGTTAGGCCTATGTGTCGCACTATTTCTTAACTTCCTGAAGTCGCCGCTGGTTGCCTGGTAACGTCACAATGATGAAAAGATTAATCCTACCCATTGCTTGTAACCCCAACAACTCCCCCAACTTTTTAGATTCACACCCCACACTAAGGTCCTGATTCCCACCAAAACAAATATTAAACTGCTGTTTATCATTACCCATCACTACAGCCGCGCTTTGGTTCTTGGAGACTACAACATCCACGTCTGCTGCCCCTGCTGTGTTTTCACTTTTTCTAGAAGGAGCCAGTCACTGTAAGGGTCACATACTTGACTTAATGTTTCTGCGTGTCAGATTATGAAGGTGTGCTTTTTGAAACCCTTGTCTGACACATTTCAAACTTGTGTTTTTGAGCATGTACTTTTTATTCTGGTGTGTTATCTCCTCAGACAACAGAGCACAATTAAAGGCTAAAGACCAGCAAAGGACCTTGACATCACCCTCAAATGTAATAGACAGTTAACTGTTTACACTGTGTAAAGAAGGCAGATGTGATTCGACTGGGTTCAGTGGGTGCCAAGAAGATTCCCATAGTGATTTCCATTACAGTCTAAAGATCATCATCCCTCCATGCAAGTAATGTGCACATTCATTTGTTGACATTTGTTTTCTTCATAATCTTATTGCATATTCAAATTTTCTTGTATTAAAGCGGCGCTATGCAGTTTTGGCCATTTCTTCGCTGTTTTCTCGCTTTTTGCTGGCAGGTTTCTCTATAGAGCTCCCCCTACAGCTTCAGAATAGATATTTGGCAGCTCCTATGTTTACTTGTGTCTGACTCCTCGCTCGGTCAGTCTGCCATTTCCTTTTTCTCTGTTCCTCCGACAATGCTTTCCTAGCTTTCTGCTTCTTTTTTTGCCGGCTCAGCCATGACGATAGTGTGAAAAACTCCATCGCTAACTTGTTAGCCGGTTCCTGAATGGGCGTATGTGTGCAGTGCCGTGAAGCAATTCGTTACATCGCGAGACCTAATATCAAACGATACTTCCTGACGCTGAAACAACGCCGAAAGTTGCAAGGGTGGTTTTTCCGCTCACAGGCGCTAGGTGGAAGCGAGACGACCACCATTCAACCCGAAAAAAGTCATATAACCATTCCAATGACTCGGACGCTGTTCAGTTAAGGTGCATGAAGCTAAAAAAAACTGCATAGTTCCCCTTTAATTATTATTTTGATTATTATCTTTTGTATTGTTCACTTTGCCTTTATTTCCTTTTATTAATTGCTTGCTTCATTAGCTGCTCCAATACCAAAGGATTTTAACTGTGACAACAAGCAGAGTGGATACAGTGTGTTTTTCCTCTTTTTCCTTTGTTCTTATTTTTCCTGAGGGGATTCATTTTCATAATTTTCTACAGTCTGTACAAGAAGTGCACAAACATATTATTTTCATGTAGATGAGCATGACATTCACGTTGCATGCATTCCTGCCATATAGTGTGTGTACCTTGCTATGTATTTTTCTGTCTTAGGCATTTTAGGTCTGTACGAGCCTGAGTAATTCCTTCCCTCGCAGCCATTATCAGCCCAGTTCCAGCAGCCATACTGGATACACTGCTCTGTAGAAGAGCTCAGCTCATTTCATCATTTGTTCTGGTTTACCAGGATTAGTCCAGCATGGATAACTGATCATTTCTAGCATTTTGCACTGTTAAACAGAGTCATTCCCACTTGGTATTTGTCACATTGATTGTCAAATGCTTTGTGACGGCTGATGCTTTTCCCCTTTGGTTGTTACCTGTAAATGTTACCCAGGTGATTAAAAATGCTGTTTTGGAGACATGAATAGATATTCTCAGCTCTGTGACCCACTGGCAGAAAAGCCTGATATCATTCTCTGTAACTCTGCATAGTGTTTAAAGTACACATGCATGGGTCAAATACTGAGCCATAATGGTTAAATGGATTCAGTTGCCATAGGTGATTACTCACAGAAGCATCTGGCCTTTTTGAAAGAGCACAGCTTGTTTAAGCCAACCACAGCCAGGCAGATTAACATATTTCCCATGATTGTTTTTATTAGTGTGTAAATGCCAGGGCAGTCCTCGCCCCTGAGGGAATTACAACAGGCGAAGCACACTGCCTGTTTGACGGGCAGAAAGGTGGGGGGAAGCTAAGTCATATATAAGTCAATATATAGGCATAGGTATATCTGTAAGCCTAGCTCTACATGCGAAAACACGCACCTTTTCTTCTACATGATATCTCACTACAGAGTGCCACTAATCTGTATTATACTGTCAAGTTAGAATATCCACAAAGGGAAATGACTCCCATTCATTTAATTCCACAGATTATTAGCCGCCTCCACTGTTTATTCAGTGCGTTGGCTTGAGCAGCAGGGATAGGGGTTAGGCTCGCCTCTGCTGCAGAACTCTTTCTCTGTCTTTTTCATACCGTTTTCACGGAGGCAAGGAATGGTTCAGGTTTTTGCAAAATACAGAGCCAGTTTAAACCCAGTGACAACCAAGCTTTCACCAGCTGTGGGCATAAGGAGAGATAGCAGCAAGCAGTATGTCTGACAATGACACAGCAGGGGGACTGACATTGTGGGCTTTTTGCAACTGTTCCTCTGAGAGGGAAAAACCTTTCTTGCATGGAATCCCACAAGCGCCTGTCAAATGAAATGTATTCATAGAGCTGATTCTGATGTAAGCCTAAATGAAACTCTGAATGTTGCTTCCTATAGCAGCCTGTTTGTCTCCCTCGACATTATAGCTATATTTGGATGTGAATTGCTTTTCCACATATTTTAACCCTACAGTCACATCATATTTTACAAATAACATTGGTCAAAAAGATGAAATTTAGGGTCACATGGATGCCAAAGTTATATTCCTCACCAGTTATTAAGGCTAAGGTAACCAACCATACACCACCAAAAGAAAAATTACCTTGCACTGCATATTTTTAATTATATAATAATTCTATCTATTCTAACTATACATTTCTTGAACTAGCTAGCTTTGGTAGTAAGTGTTAACTCTGTGAGTTAGTTGAAAATCTCCAGCTGATTCGTTTTAAAACGAGAACTCTGTAAAAGCATCCTAAATATGCAGCATAAAGTTGCTAAAGTTACTAAAATAACTCTGACATACTGTAGTAGCACCCATGCTGACTCCCATGCAGGATACCGTGGATGCACCAGTCCTGAATCGGACATTTTCTAACATAACTGGTAACCTAAAATATAGTATAGCCAGACCTGCTAAAACCTGCAAGCTTACATTAGATCAGACATACAAACAATAACCATATATTCACACTTTTACAATTTTGGGCAAATCGTGCAAAAATGAATGACCAAATCTTTTTGAAAGACCAGTGTACTGGACCAGTACACTGGGTCAGCCTGTCGAACGCATCGGTGCTCATGAATCGCAGACTTTTCCCAGTCATACTGCTCACGCACCCGCTGTTATTGTAGGGTACTGCTCATGCTGCCTGCTGCAGTGGTGCAGTCACTCAAAACATAGGAAGCGGGACAACCAATGAATGAGCAAGATTCATTGTCTCGAACGAGGCTGTCAATGAGTTACTCGAGTAGAGACAGCCTGGCAACTACTCACTGAACGAGTTAAAATTAACTCTTCTCTGGAACTGGGACGTCTGCTACTTGTCCCTCAAAAAGAACAACTTACAAAGCCGACATACATACAAGTGAGGTGCTGAATCAATGCATTCAAATAATTTTTTTATTCAAAATTTATATGAACTTATAATGTTGATAATGCATTAAAGATAAGTTTTGAGGGACCGGCAGCACTAGCTGTTGAACGTGCATTTACTATAACTTGAGTATCACGGAGAAACTGATATTATATTTAGAAAAACGTATCAAAACATGAAAGTTTCGAAAGGTTCGATACATCTCGATAAAATCGATTCTGTGAAAAGAATTGGTCTGCCCATCACTATTAGCCATGATCTCTGTTTGGGGGAGGGGTTAGTGAACGGTCAGCTTAGGGTTACAGGGGCACTTTTTTCATGCTTACTGCAAAATGCAAATAACGTTGCTGTCATTGACACTAAGGTAATTTGAAGGGGTTGACCATCATGATGGACCACTAATGAAAACAAATGGCAGCAGCACGTATTGATGCCCACTAAGGCAGAGTTTGACGTGAGCGAGAGGCATGCACACACTAGCGCAGTGTGTCCTCATCAGGATGCAGACAAAGGTCGCAGGAAATTCTGTCTCCCTCACCCTCTGTCTGTGCTTTCACGTTCCCGCTCTTATCATCCATTCATCTATCTTCCTGCAGTTATCCAGAGCAGCAGTTGCATAAAGCTGCATCCCCTCCCCCCGCCTCGAACACTAAAATGACCTTCACCAGCTCAACATGCCGGGAGATGGGAAACACAGAAGCAGAGTGGAATGGAAAGAAAAAGGATGATAACAAGGGGAGGGAGAATATGTGGTAAATGAAGAAACAAAGGTAAAGAAGGCAAAGATGATGGAGGTGTATTGAGGAGGAGGAGATGCTGGGTAGCTGGCAGGAGGATGATGAGAGAGAAGAGGGAGACAAATTATATGAGGGCGAGAGTGAGAGGATACACAAAAACAGGAGATGTAAGGAAAGAGACTCAGTGGATGAAGAATGGAAAAAAGATGAGTGAGATAGCGTGTGGAATGATAGCTCACTAATAAATCCTCATTCTGCACATCTGCTTTCTGGCTTCAATCAGATAGAATCAGCCCAATTTTACCCCCATCAAGCATTTTTAAGGAAAACCGTCCTCTGTCCACATGCCAGTGGATCAACCAGTGATGCAGAAGATACAGTATATTCTACCAACAAAGATAATTGAGTCTCTCCTGGAGCACTGTCTCATGTGGCTGGAATGACTGGAGGGAGATGAACTGTGTCCATGTGTGTGTGACTTTCTTTTTAACCTTGTTTAGCCCTGTTTCACTGCACTGGAGATGAACACACATACGATGAAGAGAGAGAGAGAGATGGAGAAGAAAGTAAGAAGAGCGTTCTCACAGTGCTGCAGGCATTACCGCCTGAACTCTGACTCTCTCTCTTTCTCTCTCTCTCTCTCTCTCTCTTTCCCTCTCTGACTCATCGCTAAGTCATGAAATACTAAAGCCGTTAAAGTAAGATTATTTAAAAAACAATCTCATACATTCAGAAAGAAACCTTGATTTTCAGCTCAAGCTAAAGACCCACCGAGATATAGAGTATCTCTACCCTCTGTTTTAGAGTTTCTATCTCACTCTGTCTCTATCTTGCTTTTCCACTCCGTGTATAATCATCATTAGCATTTCAAAAATCATATCTTTATGAGTCATGCATTGCAGGCACTCTGGTGAGTTTGTCCATACTTGGTTATGAAACCGGGGCAACTCAGCCTCCCCATGCAAGACCCAGTTCAGGGTTGTCAGAAGACATTTAGCATCCCACAAATTCACAAAACACAGTGTCACAGTCGTGGTAAGGAATAAATGTAGCAGGATGTACACAAGGACGTCAAAGATTAGATGAAAATATACTGATCTCTGTGGAAAAATTGGGTCATTGCAGCAAGAGACGTTACCAGGATTCAGAACAAAATAAAGACAATAAGAACAAAACAGATGAAGAGGATTTAAAGGTATAATGTTGACATGTCAAGAACCAACAGGTAGGAATTAAAATGATGAACAAGAATAAATAATAAGAAACAAATGCAAAATATGTTTAATATAAAAGAAAATATGTTAAATGAGAGAGAACATAAACTTAACTTAAATTTTTTTTTAAATGATTATAAATTCAGGTCCGGTTAACTATAAACTGCATCTGATAAAAAACGATATATATTATTATGATCTAATTGTGATCTTATTTAAACTGAAAGTTTTTTTGTGGTCAAATTACCAGCACCATTCCCCATATGGACAATTGTGTATAATTGTATATAATTTACACATTATATACGTTTGTTGATTTTTTTTTTCAATGTTATAGTGTCAGTTTGTGGAATTTTAAATGTAAATAATTTGCAGGATCACTGAAATGCATTCCTCTGGACTGATTTGAATGTTACTACTAACAGAAACAAACAATGTGCAATGTCTGGGTTTGTTCCACCCTGTCTCCTAAAAATTATGTCCCCCATACCTGAAATATTGAGAAGTAATAGAAATAATACTTCTCAATTATGTTTTGAGGGAAACGTATTTTGTCCCGGATGAGGTTTGCCTTTGATGTATCCCAAATAAGTTTCTAATCAAAGTCTGTGAAAGTCCGCATAAAGAGGAGGTCAAGGTGGATGGATGGGTCAAACAACCTTTCACCCAGAAGGCCGCTGTTTGTGTCTGTGTGAAACCAAAAGTCAACGTTGACTTGTTTACGTAACATAGTTAACCTACGTCACATACGCAACATACTTAACTTACATACGTACTTTAAATTACTTAACAAAGATACTTATTTTAACCCGAAGCATCGTCAAAACATTACTAAGAAGTTTTGTTTCAATTCACGTGCAAAGGTCGCTGTTTCCTCAAAACATGGTTGAGAATGCAGTTTCATTGTATGGGAATGTAATTTTTTTAGGAGACATGGTTGCATCATTAACGTATACTCTGAAGCAGTGATGAATGATAAGATCCTCTGGCTCTAATGTTATGCCTGAAATATGGATGCTACATTAGCCAGAGCCACAGATCTGTGCACACTGACATGATATGACATCTCACTATCTATCTACTTGTTGTCTTGAAATGAAAAGGTAATAATCCTGTTGTTTAAAAAAAGAGAAGAAAAATGTATAGGCGTTTGTTTTCTGGAGATAATTAACTCAAGATTTCAAGATACTGGGATTAAAAAAAATATCTGCAACCATGGACCTTCTTGGCTTCCATACAATGGGTTATTTGTATAATAAACTTTTTTTTTATTGATAATTGTAACTGGAAAAAAATCAACAATATGGACTATATATTTTATTGTGTGTTGTATTATGTAACACGTGACTTTGCATTTGTTTAGATACACCTTTAATTCATGTGTTTAATGTGTTACATTATTTAGAAATGTAGTTGATCTTTAAGTTTTTTTATTCTCACAATTAATGTATTAGTTTGTCTGTTTTCGCTCCGGTCTGAACTCACACGATTTAGTTTTTTGGGTTTTCTGTTTGCTGTATTTTCCCCCCTTGCTGCCTTCCCCTCCTTTGCCCAACACACCTGCTCTGAATCAGCCTTGTTAGTCCTTCCCTGCTCCCAGACTTTTTATCTCCAGCCAATCAGTTCTCTGCCTGTTCTCCTGCCTAATCACCTCATTCCCCTCAGCATCTCTGCCCATCTCTCCACCTGCACTTCCTCGTCAGATTAGTTTGTATTTAAGTCCTGGTTTTCAGTTTAGTCTTTGTTGGAGCCTTTATTCTTGTTTGATCAGTTTTTCCTTGTCTGCACAAACTTTGAAAAAAAAAAGTGATTTATTCAAGTTCCTGTTGCCCGCAGTTTCCTGCGTTTCTGCACCTGCTCCACTCTTCATGACAATTTAGTAGAACTCAACTGAATCTGAGAAGCTGGCAACAATGTGCCACTGAGGGTTATACTGCTCTAAAACCACCTGCGTTAATGATCTGATTAACTGCAGACATTCAAGAGATTGAATTCCCAGTAAATAGTCACTCGGAAGCACACAGAGTTCAACACTTGTCAAAATCATAGCAAAACTAACCTTGTAGAGAACGTGTTGTACATCACAATACTCCACAATGACAGAGTGCACTGCATACTGCATGTAAACACACAAAAGAGGGTGAAGGTGAAAAATACTTTATTTCTATGAAGTGAAGTGAAGTTTATTTTTGTGAAAATCTTTTCATCCCTGACATTTGAAAACTCCCAAAAAAAGAACATGGTGGGAGGCAGTGCGGCTCATCATTGCAGCATCCTCAAGAAAACACACAAAAAAAGATCTATCATTGCTGGTAACCATGAGAGGCGGAGAGGAAACAATGAGACAGATAGCGACTGCATCAGCACAGTGAAAGGGAATGGCTTTTTTTCATAATGCAGTGAGGAGTGGCCTTTGTGAGAAGGACATGTACTTGTTGAGCATGATTTAGATGCTTCCTGCTTCTTTGCATTTCTGTTTTTTTAGTTCACTGGTATGCTCCTCCTAATCAATCACAGCTAGAGGATGTGATGTGACATTGGTGAATTTCCAGTGCACTTGATGTGGAGTTTGATTGCAGGACAACTGTTCTGTTGACATCAAATGTGACATTGATGTCACATTTTGTTGTGCAGAGGTTTCTTTCAATGTTGCAGTGATTACCTCGGTGAAGCCACATTACTGCTATGGTATTCTGAGCACAGCTGTCAGCTAATAAAAATCATTATGTCGATTGAGTGTTTAATAATTACTACTTGCATTAAATACCATTTTTTGTATGATGATGGGACCAGTGGTGTAGTCTAATGTATTGTAGTGGGTATACTGTACTGTATATATACTGTATATTGGCCTATATATATGGGCCAGAATCTGCCTTTGGGGAATGGGGGGCATATCATAGTGGGGGGTCTGGGTGTCCTCCCCCAGGGAAGTTTTGAGCATCAGCAACTTCATTTTCTGCATTTGGATACACTTTAATGCACTTGATGCAATTTAGGGCGGAAATACCTTTATTTAGCCTATGCTAACCCTTGGGGGACAGGGCCTTCTCCGTTGCGGCCCCCTCACTCTGGAACTCTCTCCCCCAAGACCTCAGACTTTCCACATCACTTGCTCACTTCAAAACTGCACTCAAAACCCATCTCTTTAAATCGGCTCTTAACTTGTAACCAAATTAGCTGTTTTCCATTTGTTTTTGTTCGTTTTTTAATCCTGTTTCTATGCTGTTTTGCAGCACCTTTTAATAGTTATCTCTAGTTGTTATTGTTGTTGTTGTTGTTGTTAATCCAGATCCTGTTACCGATCAGTTATTGTTATTGTGTTTTTTTTCATTGACCTTGTAAAGTGCCTTTGAGTACCTTTTAAAGGGCTCTATAAAATAAATGGATTATTATTAGTAGTATTATTATGCGAAGAAAAACGCACAGATGAAAATTCAAAATATATCAAAAATATAATTGAAAGTATGTTGTTGCGTGTCATTGGGCATTTTTAAGTGGGTATATGGAAATCCTTTCTTAGTGGGTATACTGCGTATACCTGCGTATCACGTAGACTACACCACTGGATGGGACTGAAATGTCAAAGAAAGTAACAAATAAAGCAAAGGAAAAATGCTACGTTTTCATCAGTAGATGTTTAGCCTATTAGCCTAGCCTATTACAAAATGACTGTGAAAAGATGCCTTTACTCTGAAAGAATGAACACCAATATTGGACTCTATTTTGAAGCATGTAAATGTGGTTTCTAACATGATAGGGATAGCCAATGTGTCCAAAAAGAGCAGCAAAATAAAAAAAAAGGTTTAATTTAGTGCAGAATGTACTTTAGGTCAGAAGGTTAACCAACAACACAGCCTTCTCCTATGGGCCAAAGATGTCCCAGGATATCAGTGCTCCAGTCCAACTCTTTGTTCCTGTACTCATCAGCGCATTCAGTACATCAACAGAGAGGCCAAATAAACCATTACAAATGTGAAGTTAAATTAGTGAGTGTGAACTGGAACAGAACATTTCAGAAGCTGTTGTTGATTAAGACAATTGAAGTGTCTCTAATCAATATTTTTTTTGTATTTAGTATTAATAATAAAGGCTCACAGATTACTGTGTGTAATGTAAAAGGGGTGGCTCATAAGGATGAACCCACAGATAACTATCACCCAACTGTGTAGTCCTCATCAGTTCTATGGAGCTTTTAAGTGTCTTTCAGCTTACTGTTTTGGTTAACTCTCAATGCTCTCATCTACCTCTTTATCAGCATCAACAGATAGCTGTTTTTAGTGAAAAAACTCTGATGAACACATTGTACGCTACCTGCCCAAAAACCAAAAGCCAGACAGAGTTAGCAAATACCTGGTGAACATAGTGTAGCATTTAGCCGCTAAAGAGACATCATTTTTTATCAGGAGTTGGTGCAGATCAAAAACAGAACTAAAAGAACAGTAAACTTACAGTCACCAGGCGGCCAGGAACATGACTCTAAATGAATCATGATGTTGCTCCATAACTGCTGTGTGTGTAAATGAGAAACTGTTTGCTAACAAGTTAGCCATATCAGCTTAATAGGGCGATAATGTGTCAATGTTAAAGACCATTATTATCAATAACTATACAATTTATCTAGCAAACACTCTTTGGTCATTGATTTGGTTTTAAAGTCTCTGACCTGTGTTATGTTAGTATGCTTTGACATGTAAAGCGCTTGTCGTTTTCATCACTACACAAGTAGTGCGTGTTTATGTTGGGTTAATAATACTGCAGCTAATCCTCGAGTTCTTTGCAGAAATCTGTGTCTCTGTACAATACAAACGGTCTGGTTATGTCCTCCTACACCTTTAATGATGTTTTCTTGGTACAAAATCACAAAGTATATGGAGCAGCAAATCACCCTCCTCCTCATGTACAGTAATAGCTGCAATCACGACGTCTGCCTTGAGGCTTCATCGCAAATGAAATTTTTTTTACTTTGAACTTACATTTTAAACCTGCAAAATCTCTCATGAAAAGTGCAAATTGCATACGCCAGATTGACTTTTGAATGTTTCAAGAAATAATGTCCTTCTTGTAATTCACCATGACATGTTTTTGATGTTTGGAAGCCTTGAGATATTGAGTTAAATTAGAAATTAATTTTCTGTATGTAAGAACAAAGCAAGGAAAGAGGTAAAACTATATTTTTATTTCTTTTCAGACTTGACTTTTTCCTTCTATAGATCATTTGCATAAAATACCAATGTTCAAATGAAGGTATTGTATAAAAAAGGAAAACACTTGAATATGTTATCAGTCTGCATGATTACACAAGCCCTGCTGGAAAGCTTTAGCTCTGTTGAGTAAAAGATTGTTCTGTCACTTCTTCTGGTTCTCATTTCTCTACACCTACATGTGAAACCCATAGCTAAATGTGACACATGGGGAATGAGGGAATAATGCAAAAAACAATCACTCCGTCTTAGTGTCTAAAATCGATTTGTCTGTTATTTATTCATGTTCTGTGTGGCTGCTTTAATCTCCTTTGCAATATGCATTTTAATAAAAAACTTGTTTTATGCTTTGTGCATGAAATGTTTATACTGCTTTTATTTTTTGTATATAGGCTATAGCATTCATCTCTGAAATGCACTTACTCTGGAGAATTAAGACCAAAGAGGTTTTTTTTGTCTTATATGTTCTATAAGGATATAATATTTATTTATATATGTTTAAATAAACAAAGGTCAATGAAGCATGTCGGGGTAAAACACAAAATAAATGAAGGGATGCTTCATCCGAACATCCGAGCTGTGATTATCTGAGGGCTGTTTCTTTTTTTAACCATATTTCAAACTGTGTTGGATATGAATAGAATGAAAACAAATGCTTTGGATTATTAACACTGACAATCACACATGAATTATGAATGTAAAGTGGCATATTAAGTGTAAAAGCTTCATGAACTCATCATGAAAACACTTTTTGCCTTAGGTGCAACAGTTGCAGCACATACTGTATCAACCCTAATTATATTGTCCTTAGATTATTGAATTCACTCAGTGGAATATTATTGGACAGCATCACTCAGGCATTATATTTTCTTTCTACTAAAAATAATCCGTCCTCACCCAGAAAAATTAGCATATAGGTCAATTATGCAAGCAGCTCTCAATGACCGACAATTAGGTTTCTTGTTAGGCGGCGACCTCACGTGGCCTCTCGTGGCTGTAGTAATTATCGCGAGAGCAAACGAAGAAGTGAGGTGACAAAGTGTAAGACTAGGCTGTGTTGGTGGATGTGGCAGACAAACACAGGACTTTCACATGGGAGACTGGGGTTGGTGTCCCATGTGAAACCAAAATTCATTCATTAATTCATTTTTAAATTAATCGAGTTTTAACTATGAATTTTACGGACCTTAGTCCGTGACGCAATGACGTCTGTGATGTCCTCATTTTAGTAGTAGTAATTTATAGTGACTCATTTTAAGTGACTTGTCAGGGACAAGTGACTACGGTCACATGATTAAACTGCCGCCGTGTGGCAGTAAATAGAACAGTTGTACCAAGGGGGTAAGCGAACCTCCACAAAGCGTTGCTCTTATGGAGCCATTTTGATGCTATCAAGCCATTACCTGCCGTTAGCATTCCATTGACTGCCATTCATTTTGACGTCACTTTGACAGCGAATAACTTTACATCTGAAGCGTTTAAAGACTCTATTTGTCCGTTTTTTATTTCTAAAGAAACACGACAATGTAAGGCTCCATTACCTTGTATCTCATGTTATAGCTCCGTAGCAGACATTTTTGTAAAAATAGGCTAACGATTGTGTCATAACCACGCGACTTACTGTCGCATAGTGGACAAATTACCGTACAGTACAGGAGAAGCTCGCAGACAGTTTCGACTTACATTAGCTGTTTAAGTTTAATTACTAATGTTAACTAGCAATTTAGTTAGCAATAATTAGCCTGTGCCTATGTTATCTCCTTACATATACCTACGCGCTCCGTCTCTGCAAGATTCGGAATGATTGAGATTTCTCTTGGCACAGCTACCAGGAGACTTACAACTTTCAGACAGGTTGCTCACGTCACATCTACGTTGTCCATCTCAGTTGGAGGCTGTGCAGTAACGCTCAGCCATCACCGGAAAAGTGCTTCTAATATACTTCACTGGTCTCAGTGGAAATCTACGGCGTCGCTTTGTCCATTACTTTTACTGTCTACGGGTTGTACAGTATATGCTGTTTACGGAGTTTTTGGAAATCGACCTATAATATCATTAAGTTATGAGAAAAAAATGGTATGATTTGTTGGACACATGATGGTATTCTCCCCACAGGGTTCCCATCCTTGAAAAGCAATGAGTTAGTGAATTTGAGGGTAAACAAAGGTAAAGCTTTGAGAGTTGTTGAAAATCAACGAAGGGCCTTGAAAGTATTTGACTTCATTAAAATAAAACAATCCAGTTTCATCAATAAAACTTAGCTCTCGCTTCATCTGAGGATCAGCACTTCACATTCTGAAATGTTGTAAACCTGAATGCAGATTAGTTTTGATACAGCACCTTGACAAGATGATGTGTAAAAATGACACAATTAAAGAATGTTATATTTTTGCTCTTAACAAGACAATTTTGAGGCGTAGAAACTAAACAAAAAATTCTTGACTGTGTACATGTGGGAACTGTTTGTACAGTGTCTACCTGTCATCATTATCTCCTGAGCAAACTGCATCGTTCAGCACCTACAGTGTGTCAGTCACTGTCAGAAAATGCAATCACATCCATTTTTCTTTGAATTAGGAGTAGGTGCGTGTGTCATTTTTTGTTATGTGGAAATGAAGTCAAGCAGAAAGAACAATGTTAATAATGCACATACATTATTAAATCTCACAAGACTTTATTGGACCGAGACAAAGGGCCAGTGTTCATTTCTGTGACGAACAATATTTGTTGAAAACAAAAAATGAGACTAATTATGTTAAAGACGGACGAGTGAAAGAAATACTTTAATGCAAAGTCTTATTCAACAATGCATGCATCTGTGGAACCACACATTGCTCCTAATTAGTTATATTGCATTCTATACCGTTATGTCTCTGCCATTGTTAGAGGAACATAGGAATTACTCCAGTCCCAAGCTTTTGGTTTTTACATTAAACCGCTTTAAAAAGGTTTTAAAATGTTCTTTTTTCGACCCTTTAATATACTCTTACAGTATATGTTAAATATTGATGGATTTCTAATCACAATCTAATGCAACTAGTTCTTGGGTGGAAAAAGCAACACATTTTAATACATCATAACAAATAAACATCAACATAACATAATATATATTTTAGTCGTCTATTTTTCTAATTGTTAGCAGTCGTAAATGAGTGCAGGATTAAAGGGATAGTTCGCTCTGCAGCAGAAAGCACATAGCTGTGTTAATGCAAAGTGAGCAAGAATCACAGAGAGCAAGCAGTTCTGGTCAAACAACCAGAGTTTTGGAATGGAGACTTGATTTACTGAGGAGAGTCGGTCTGTAGAATTTCAGCAGAGCAGGGTGACATAGACACTGTAATACATTTTCCACTAGCTTCACAATAAACGCAAAATATAACCTGCAACTATGGTAACACAACAAAGACGTTCACAGCTTTAGCCCCACATAAGAAGACATAAAAAATAGTGTAAATAGAAAGATTTGACTAATATTTCACAGATGAAAACCAGAGTAAAATGTATTTAGGTTTTGTAGGCTAAAACCAACAAAAAAGAAATGACTATAAAATTTGACGGAAGCTATTATTTTCACCTAAAAACAAAATAAAAAGCAGCTTCCAAATCACCTCTACCAAGCAGGTATAAGTATAGTCACAAAATCGATTAGATCTTTCGATATAGTCATAGTCATAGACACTGACTAGTGAATTGTGTGCCATATACAGTACACTTGTCTTTAAAGACCCGGTAGTGTCAAACATTGTTTTTTTTCAGTCAAGGTTTTTCATGTTTTTAAAGCTTTAAGCCAGAGTGATACTCTTAATGCTTCCTTCATTGAATCTGTTATCCTGTATCGTGCTTAAATATAGAACAGGATGTACACACCACAACCTCTTTGCCAGCTCCCAAAATGGACTTGAACTACAATGTCATCTCTGAGCATTTCCAACACATTTGATGAAACACATTATATGATGCCGTGAGGGCAACGCATGAATCAATCCAGCAAAGAGGCTGAGGAGATGAAACAGGACGGAGATGGAGCAATGACCTTGGAAACAGATCTGTCATCACATCTCTCTCTTGTGTGCAATTCCTGTCACTGACACCGGCGTCTTTTATAACCTCGATTTATGTCCAGTGTTAAAAGCAATGTGTTTTTGCCAAGTAGTTTCCAATGAATTTCCCCCTATAAGGTTTAATTCAGCCACCAAAGATGAGAAACCTCCATTCTGCACATGAAGAAACTCTCCCTTCTGCTTTTCTGCTGCTGTCTCTCTTTCCCCCCCCCCACACACACACACACACAAATATGTGTGAAATATGAAAAGCTTATTCCAGGGAAACCCATCTGATATCTGTTTCAGTCATTACCATAATAATTGGCACTCCGCTGCACAGAGTAAGAGCCTGGCGGACTTGGACTGAATAATAACTAGAGAAGAGAAAGGTGGGGGCACACTGCAAAAAATATCAATTATACCATGTCTTGTATTCAGTCTGATGGGCTTATTTCCCCCTAAAACTAGAGAACATGTATGGCCTGCAGTAATATCAGTTTTATTCGTCTCAGGATTTGTCCAAAAAAAAGTCTCATTATTTCAAAATGAAGCATAATAAAGGCAGATTAGTTTAGAAAAAACACTATACTTGGTCAAAGAAAACACTTGAAACAAACAAATGTGAAGATGTCTTTCTCTTATTCAGAAATAGGCATTCACAGTTAAGATATTTATATATATTTTTTCAGCATGAAAGCGAGATGAGCAGATAGTACTGTAAGATGAGATTTATTTTGTGAATATTTAGTTAACAGATGACCTTTTTAGGGGTTACTGAAATAAGTCACATATTTCCATTAATTGTAGCTTCATAGTGTATTCTGTTCCTTGAGTTAACAAGGGAGCTATCTAACATGTTGTACCCTGCCTGTAATTCAGTAACAGTTAGGTTGGCGGAGGGATATGATGATGAGTTGAGGAAGCACGTTTTGTTATGAGTCTTAAGTTGTCCTACGCTTAAAGAGTGTCATTAAAAAATGGATCAAGTTACACAGTCAAAGCTGTCTCCGTGCTCTTACTCTATCCATGTCCCGAAAGTACTTGTATGTAATAACGACGAGTTAATAGTTAACACTAACAATAACTAACGTTACAGTACCAATGCACATCTGTTGAGCACAGCCCATGCTGCTCAGTTTCACACTGTATGTGCGTCTGCTTCACTGGCTGACAGCCACATGAATCTCACCTCCTCCGAGAGTACGCCATGTAGGTTCTTTATGCTGCCTTGTCAATACACAGAAAAATATTTGCTCTGTCTCTTTATTTTTGTGTTTTGCATTGATTTTGCTCCAAGTGTGTGCTCCCAGGGGTGATGAATGGCTTCATATTGATGTAAATGCTACAACGTACAGATTAGACTGCTTTCATAACAACTGAGATTCGTGCTCTATTTGAGATTTCTACTGTTGTACAAATCCACGGCTCAATTGTTGAGCTTCCAACAATTCCTCCGGTAACGCTTCAGAATACAACCCGCAACTTATAGCCCACAGCAGAATTATTTCCAATTTACACAGTCATTTTTTGTAACAGTGTACCAGTACAATATGTATAAGTACAAGGGAACAAGATGTGAGTTTAGAGAATAAAGGGGTAACATGTAGCCTACCTAAGCTAAAAAAAAAAATAGAATGCTGAACACAACTGTTCATACTTTGTAAACCCAGATTTCGTTGTAATTGAACTTTTGTTGAAAACCATATTCATTACTTAATCACATTAGTTGTTTGTAATAATCAGCTTAAGTATGCAGTGCACAGATCATATTATGGTAAGCAGAGATAACTAAGGATGTTAAGTTTCTGTATGGGAGGAGCGTGGTCATTTGAACTGTTCTGCCTGCAAAGGTTCATGGAAAGAAAAAAAATATGTTCTGAACGGTTTCTGTCCTAGTTAAAGTGTGTTTTAGTAATGTTCTGTTAATGTCTTGGGTGCGCATTTATGTTATCTGGGTTTTAGTTTTGTATGGTTGATTTAGTATTCATATTATCTACATTTATTGTTGCACCATGATCGAGACCTGGGTGGGGACTGATGGGGTCTGGGCAGGGAGGGAATTCACAGGTGCACATACACAGAATGGACCTTAGAATCTCTGATTCCTAATTGAAACTTAACATGCAGTACAATTCATTCGCAAAAGACAGTGTTCTGTGTGTGTTGCTATCATCTTCTTGTTTGGAACAATTGTGTTGGATGCATTGTTCTTGAAGTTATTTTGTAATAAAGGAAAAACAATATTTATATAAATGAGTTATATCTTTAGTAGTGATAAGTAGCTTAATGCTTTGTGTTTGTAAAGTTTCTTTGCATGTTTAAAACTATAGTGCGTTAGTTAGTGTTAGTGCGTTAAACTTTTGCCGTATCCGGTCGGCAAAACTCCAACACATCTTCCTTTTTTAAGAATGACTTCAGTGCCGTTCTTTGTTCTTTTCTCAAAGAAAAACTTAACTCCAAGTCTTCCAGAGTCGTGGCCAAAGCCAATTCAAAAGACCGCTGTTCACCGCAGCAGCAGCAGCAGCAGCAGCCATAAGGCTGCATACCGCCTCTATACACAATGTGATTGGCCTGGCCAGAGTTTGGTTTTTCCAGCTTGTAAACCAACAGAGAGTTGCTAGACCCCCTGGCTGCAAATTACATTTGCGTCTAGATTTCTAGGCTAATAGTGCATAGTTTCATGACAAAACTGTCCATCCACGTGATACAAGCCTTCCGTGATCGCGCAGTGTTATCTTTTTTTGTGGCATCTGAATCTCGGTGTCCTCTTGTGCGCACAGAGGAACAACTAACCCACTATGGACTTGTGGAGGTTGCATGTTTATTTCTTGTGAGGACATAGCCTTGGTGTTTGTTAAGCCAATGCCAGTGGCAATATTTGTGGTTATACTCAAAATCATTGAATCTGACTATTTTTATGCCAAAAAGCGCTCTGTTTCTTTTCTCTTACCTTCATACTTCAAAGTGGAAAGCCTCTGAAAAATGTTTATGACATCTTTTTGTTATATATTTTTCACAACAATTGCCCATGAAAGGCCACTTTCTGTTAAGCAACAGAATTGTTTTACCTGGCCTCACACACTCAGTTTCTGACCTCTTTGTTACAGGAACAAAGGTGAACACTTTTGTGGCTGGGCCACAGGGAGTTTGGTTTGCATTAATCACACCGGCTGCAGTGAGCCTCTTGTTCTGTTATAACCTCCCAGACAGAGACTGAACCGCGTGGATTTATCAGTCAGACACCAGGCAGCTTAATGACAGTATCTGCCATTGAGCAGCTGTAAGGGGACTGCTAATTCAGCGCAGGTTGAGTTGCAAATAATTTCATCATGTCTGAAGAAATCCCACAGATGGAATTCCAGTTGTACAATGAGAAACGTTTGAAGGTGAACCATGTTGAACAGAGACAGTGAGAAGACTTTTTAAAGTAACTTAAGATAATTTAAACACAGGTAATGTACTCTAAGCTTATTTACAATGATCAGTTCCGCGTTTTAGTTGTGGTCAGTGGAGCAGCTGGAGGTTCAACACCACACCAGGCTCCCGGCGGCTGCTGCTGTCCCCTGATGAGAAATTAAAGAGGAGAAAGACAAAAAGATGGGCTGTATCCTGTAGCCAGTATCCTCCAAGGTCAGGGATGGAATGATAGTAGTGTATGACTCATAGAAATTAGTTCATAAATCATTCAATGGGTGAAGAGATAAAAAGACAATACTTGGAAGCAGGTTTGTGACTGTCCAAATATTGCAGGAGCAACCATATCTCCTATGAATACAATTGCAGACAGACAATTTGCTTTGACAAACAAAATTGCGAGGAAATGTAATTACTGGCTCAGTCAATGGATTGGAAGTTGGAGTTGGAAGCGGGAAAGGAAATGATATACTGTAAATAAGTGAAGCAAACATAAATATAGTCTTCCTGATTGACCTTTTGCTAAGCCTCATTTTGGTTGAGGTAAGGGAAAAATTGGGGGTTTGGTTCAATATTGCAATTTTCAATTTATCCTATCTGATCACAATATTTAACCAAGACCACAATCTCTCTCTAACCTTAACTGTGTGCTATAAGTAAAACATGAATAGACAGGGTTGACAGGAGAAGAAATGTGACAGGCTGAAGGCTGTTGTTCCAGTCAGTGAAGGGTGTCAGCCAGAAGGGCTGGAAAACAGCCAGTGCACCTTTTGATTTATTCAAATGAGTCTGACAGCCGTGTCAGGTTTTGTGTCGTCAGGTTCACGTAACACGCTAATGATTAGCTGTGTCTTCTAATGGTACTTCTCCTCCTCACATCGCCTCTCCTATGATCTCTCCATCTGTGTCCCTTTTTTCCTCTCCTTGGGTCATTACAGGATGATGTTTGCCTGCTAATTCACCACAGGTTTGTTCTGATTTGTCATTAGAGTAAAGTATTCAGAACCTTTACTTAAATAAAAGTACAAATACCACACTAAAAAAATACTCTGTTACAAGTAAAAGTCCTGCATTGAAAATATTACTTAAGTAAAAGTATGCATGTATCGTCAGGAAAATGTACTTAAAGTATTAAAAGTAAAAGTACTCAATGCAGAAAAACTGGAAACGATCGAAACCGTTCTGTCAATCAACTAAGTGTTTATTTGGCTAATCATTTCAACTGTACATATCAACCTATCAAAGAAAGTGGCATGAAAAGAAAAGACTCAAGTACTTAGGTACAGTACTTGAGTAAATGTACTTAGTTTCATTCTACCACAGCACACACACACACACACACACACACACACACACACACACACACACACAAACACACACAAACACACACACACACACCCTCCTCTTCTCAAATAATGAAACCTATTTCAAATAATGCTCTTTTTTATACTCTATATATGTCTGCTTTTTGTGGTTTCCTGTCCAGTGTGTGTGTGTACTTAAATCTGTCAAGCCTTTATGCTGTCTCACTTCTTAGACCTATTTTTTTTTTTCCTAGAGTTTTTCTGTCAGTCACTGATGGTCTGCAGTGTGTGTGTGTGTGTGTGTGTGTGTGTGTGTGTGTGTGTGTGTGTGTGTGTGTGTGTGTGTGTGTGTGTGTGTGTGTTGCAATGGTTGTGACATCACTCCTGAGGCTCTTTTTCATCTCACAGCTACATACACATACAAATTAATTTTTTTTTATCTTCAAATGCACACTGCAATGCACACAAATGGTGTGCCATAGAACACACCCGTCTTTACACACCCATTTCATGCAACATTGACTTGGCCCAGGGGAGAATACCTCCTTTAATGTTGCAGCCCCATCTCTCTGGAACACCCTCCCTGCAGATATCCGAAATGCTACATCCCTGGACATATTTACAAAAAACTCCTGAAACACCACCTGTTTACCACAGCCTACAACCTCTAATTCTGTAAAGTGTCCTTGGGTTTTTTGAAAAGATGCTATATAAATAAAACTTTTTATTATTATTATTATTATTATTATTATTATTATTATTATTATTATTATTATTATTATTATTATTAGAGGACTGTGGAAGGTGTATGTATCCTCAGATGTCTCCGATATGAACTCAGAAAACATTTGACGGTGAATGTTATTGAAGGTGATGGGGGACTTGTATCATCCTGAGACAAGTGGAGGGGTGTACTATTGGTGTTCTTTCTTTATTGCTTTCTTTTACAGATGGATTCATGTGGGCTCACTCAATAACTAAAATGCCTTAAGCCATGGAGCCTATCCCTGTAAAAATTGCAATAGAAATGAATCAAAACTGTTCTAGACAATTGGATATGGACATTTTTGGTGTTTTTTTCATAGAGCAGTTAAAAAGATTGCAAGGGAGTAATGGTACAACGAGAAACAGCTGCATCCGACAGGCTAAGACATCATCAAGGTAGATCACTCCTTTTACTGTGCAGTCCTGCTGTATACAAGCACTCCCGTGATGTGTGCATCATGAGATCTGATCTTGGTTTCCCATTGTAGGACTTGACATGGGTATCCCAGCCATTAGTCTGCTATCTGGAATCACAGTTAGCTCTCTGTGATTACCAGTCACTGTCCTACCATCCAGCTGCTGGTACTCTTGCCAGATATGCTCTGATAGTTGCTATAACATATTTAGTTTCAATTCTAATCCATTTTCTAACATAAGAAAACTGGTCTCACTCCGGTCTTAGTCCAGACACTTTTGTAGACACAGCTTGGGTCTCTGTTGGTGACACGTGAAAGATATGAAAGCACAGAGACAGCTAATCGAATGTAATCCTTATCATAGACATACAGAGTTGAAGATGAAAAATGGCAGAATACAGAATGAAAGCATACACTATATGTTTTGATGTGAGCATATTGGGAACTAAAGCCCTGAGGGTGTGTGTGTGTGTGTGTGTGTGTGTGTGTGTGTGTGTGTGTGTGTGTGTCTGTCAGAGGTAGAGCTTGTGTTCACATGATGACAAATTGTCTCTCTAGCAGTCTCTCTGCATGTTCATGCAGTGTCACTCATTTGTCTCCTGTGCACTGCTCACACACACACACACACACACACACACACACACACACACACACACACACACATATACAAACACACACACACACACACACACACACACACACACACACACACACACACACACACACACACACATACTGTCAGGTCTCTGGACAGCCTTGACAGTATGTGTACGTGTGTCACTATAATGTAATGGATTTATTGACCTAAGGCCCAAGGACACCACAGCACTTCCCACCTGTGGTTGCTTAATGGACAACTCTCCTCCTCCTCGTTTCATCCACAGTTTTCCTCTTTCTCCTATACTCCCCCACCCATCATCTCGTCCCATCTCATAGACTCTTTCGCCTTCTGATCCTCCCTCCTCTTCTTAAGCTGCTCAATCTCTCTATAATCTTCCGCGCTTCTCAAAATCCTACATAAGTGAACGGGAAAGATGAGAGGAATGAAAGTCAAGGAACTGTAAGGCGTTTTACATTACACTCCCCAAAGCCCACACTCCTACACATACACACACACACACTCACTCACACACACACACACACACACACACACACACACACACACACACACACACACACACACACACACACACACTCACTCACACACACACACACACACACACACACACACACACACACATGTATCACAGACACAGTAAAACTGATTAACACAGATCACAGGAAAATGGGGATAGATTGAAGTGGTGGTTGGTTCCCCATCGTTCCCTCTTTGTTTCTGAGCAGACAAAAGCAAACAGAAATGTCTGGAAACCCTGGCTTCAGAAAATGTCAACAGCAAGACAATTCCGCAGAACAAAACCAAATGTCTCATCACTTTCGCATCTTTAGGGGGAATTATTCTAAATTTAGTGAAATTGAGTGTCTGGTGGAAGCCGCCCTTCATTTATCTGTCAGATAAAATAAGGGGTAGCTTGAATATGTGTGTGTGTGTGTGTGTGTGTGTGTGTGTGTGTGTGTGTGTGTGTGTGTGTGTGTGAACACTACAGTGTATAAGAGCTCTGTTACATGTAAGTACATGCAAATGCGTGAACGTATTTCTGCATGTGTGTATTCTTTCATTTAATGAAACCCAAAATAAATGTGTATTATATTTTATGACAGGCTTGCAAAGAATATTCCCAAATATACTACATTTTGGTCCCTTGAATTATCTTGTAGCTCAGGGTCTTCTGAGCACCTTGGGCCCAGCTGTTCCCATTTGGTCCTCTATTGTAAACTAGACTAAATCATCCTTCCTCAGATGAAGTCCTTGTCAAACTGAAACCCTCTCCCTCCACACCTTTCCAATAAAATTGGACATCCAAAACTGACAATCTGACGAACATGCACACTGTATACAGTTGTTGGCCAAGTGGGAACTGGGTAGAGGTGAGCATGTACAGTATGCAGCATTTGAACTTCTCTAAGTGAAACACAATAAATGCCTTTTATGACAGCAGTTAACACCTTCACCCATGGTTGAACACCTCATACGAACAGGTATGTTTAAACTGTACTAAGACACAGTGGTATTTTGAGCTAAATGCTAATGTCAGCATGCTAATACCCTTTCAGTGACGATGCTAACATATATAATGTTTAGCAGGTATATTGTTTACCATGTTAACCATCTTAGTTACAATGTTAGCTATGCATGCTAATTAGCGCTAAACACCAAGTACAGCTGAGGATGGCAATGTCATTGGCTTTCCAGGTATTTAGTCATAAATCTAAGTATTGGAAAAAATAAAGTGTTCACAAATGGCCTTTGATGGCGTTTGATGAAAAGTCAGAGGATACCCAAAGTGTTAACAATTCATTTTAAATGATTCATTTCAAATTTCATGGCCATCCAATAATAGATATTTCTATCTGGACCAGAATGGTGGACTGACTAGATATCACAGCTTTTAAAAGATTGTGAAAAACAAGACATTTTCCTGTGTATATAAATTAATATTGCAGGTGTGTGTCTGTTTCTGTGTGGCTATACTGTATGTATGCATATATACTTTTTACAGATAAGGTGTGTTGCACCTGTGTGGCTGGTTGTACTATTGAGATCTCTTTACAATTTCCTTGGTCACTTGCGGGAAAATCTCTGAAGTCCTCTCAGCGATACTGTACCACTAGGGGAAAATAGTAATCTGCTGTCTTCACAGTGTTGTTAATTAATTTCAGGATGGGGTCTAATTTATTCAGTCTCCTGTGTAAGTCTTTTGCAATTTTAGTCACACAATAAAAAAGTGACAGAGGTGAGTTGACAGAGGTGAGTTGTTTCTCTTGAAGTGTGACATTTCTGCAGCTGTATCGTGTCAAAGACCAACACAGCATTCTATTTTTTCTGCTACATTCAATCTACCTTCTCAATAAGCACCCGGACACACAGATCAATGAACTATGAAACTGTAATCATTGGTTTTTTTTTTGTGACATTTTGAAATCTTACGGTGATTTACAAGACAACAGTCCAAAGCAATAACTGTGCGGTTAAGTGTTTTTTTTTTGTTCTGATAAATAACTTTCAGGCAATAACTTACAAGAAATCTACAAAATTGTTCTGTCAAAAATCCATCATGGACAAGCAGGAGCAGGATTGTTTATAATGGATTTCATTTAGCAGACTCCTTCATGAGATGACTTTAAATCAAGCAAGAACAACATCTTGAATTGCTTACACATTGATTCCTGTCCACCAGTTCACTAAGAATTGTCAAACCCACCGCAGAGCAACATGTCATCATCTGTTCGTGTTAATTAACGATGACGGGATTCAAATAAACATGGTTGCACTGACAGCATGGACCGACGACAGTTATGAAGATAAAGAAGTGGCTGTGTTAAACTTGAGCTCCTCAAAAAGAATAACTGTGTTCAAAAGTGAGCTATACTTTGCTGTTTGTCAATCAGCTAAGGTTTGGCATATCTTTATTTTAGCCTGTTTTCTCCCAAACCTGTTCATCTGCAGCTCTCCTTGATATTTAGTCAGAGACCTAATGACGTACTGTGATAGAGACAGTTTAAAAGCAGGATTGAAAACAACTGACACCACTACAACAACTACTTACAGATGTTACATCCCTGATACACAGCAGAGTTGTGTAGCACTGTCCTTAAAGGGGTGATAGATGTCATAGTTGAAAAACTACAGTTTGGACGGTAAATCAACGATGTAGAGGTCAAATATGTGCCGTTTTATGAAAATTGATGGCTAATTGCAAATTTTGTCCGACTGTGTGTAGGAGTTCAGCAGGAGCTCAGCAGGCTAACGTGACAGCGGCCGGTGCTGCCTCCCCGCCCGGCGTGTCCTCCTTCACAGACCCCGGCCCGCTGTGAGCTAGATGGATCTCCGTCATGCCCGGCAGTGCTCCATGCCCGTGCAAAGTCACCGTTTCTGGGTTACTGGACTACCAAATGCTGAGGCCCTTACGGAGCTCCAGGGCCTGCAGCTCACTGCTCTCCCTCCCCTCTTCCTGCTAAATGGCCGGTGTGTGTGAGTGAGAGCACGGTCAGCAAGCTTGTTACGCCCGCAATCTCTTACCACAGGTTCCAGTTAATCTTATAATGGATATGTGTGTTGAGTTATTTAAACAAACGATCGAGGAAATAAACGCCTCTTGTCCATGAGTCTCATTGATAGTGCCCGCGGTGAGCTGGATGGAACTCTTTCAATGAGAGCTAGCTAGTCTCCTCCTAACGAGACCTCTGAAATTCACAAAAATGCATTAAATTGAAATCGGACAAAAGTTTGTTGTTAGCTAAGCTTTGTAAGACCTTAGGGTAGCTGTGATATACATGCCGTGATGAAATTCAAAGTGTAAATATACTATAGTTATGCCGAAAGTGTAGCTAGCTAGCCGCGATCTTTACCCATAGGATTGAAGGGACACTAGCAGCTAACGAAACCCCTCACATTCACAAAAATGCATTAAATTGAAATCGAACACAAATATTAGCTTTGTAAGACCTTAGAGTAGCTGTAATATAATTGGCGTGATGAAATTCAAAGTGTAAATATACTATAGTTATGCCGAAAGTGTAGCTAGCTAGCCGCGATCTTTACCCATAGGATTGAAGGGACACTAGCAGCTAACGAAACCCCTCACATTCACAAAAATGCATTAAATTGAAATCGAACACAAATATTAGCTTTGTAAGACCTTAGAGTAGTTGTAATATAATTGGCGTGATGAAATTCAAAGTGTAAATATACTATAGTTATGCCGAAAGTGTAGCTAGCTAGCCGCGATCTTTACCCATAGGATTGAAGGGACACTAGCAGCTAACGAAACCCCTCACATTCACAAAAATGCATTCAATTGAAATCGAACACAAATATTAGCTTTGTAAGACCTTAGAGTAACTGTAATATAATTGGCGTGATGAAATTCAAAGTGTAAATATACTATAGTTATGCCGAAAGTGTAGCTAGCTAGCCGCGATCTTTACCCATAGGATTGAAGGGACACTAGCAGCTAACGAAACCCCTCACATTCACAAAAATGCATTCAATTGAAATCGAACACAAATATTAGCTTTGTAAGACCTTAGAGTAGCTGTAATATAATTGGCGTGATGAAATTCAAAGTGTAAATATACTATAGTTATGCCGAAAGTGTAGCTAGCTAGCCGCGATCTTTACCCATAGGATTGAAGGGACACTAGCAGCTAACGAAACCCCTCACATTCACAAAAATGCATTCAATTGAAATCGAACACAAATATTAGCTTTGTAAGACCTTAGAGTAGCTGTAATATAATTGGCGTGATGAAATTCAAAGTGTAAATATACTATAGTTATGCCGAAAGTGTAGCTAGCTAGCCGCAATCTTTACCCATAGGATTGAAGGGACACTAGCAGCTAACGAAACCCCTCACATTCACAAAAATGCATTCAATTGAAATCGAACACAAATATTAGCTTTGTAAGACCTTAGAGTAGCTGTAATATAATTGGCGTGATGAAATTCAAAGTGTAAATATACTATAGTTATGCCGAAAGTGTAGCTAGCTAGCCGCGATCTTTACCCATAGGATTGAAGGGACACTAGCAGCTAACGAAACCCCTCACATTCACAAAAATGCATTCAATTGAAATTGGACACAAGTGTTAGCTTTGTAGGACCTTAGGGTAGCTGTAATATAAGTGGCGTAACGAAATTCAAACTGTAAATATACTATAGTTATGCCAGCAGCCGGCCAGCTCCGCGGAGCCCCGAGCCCCGGTAGTCCAGTAACCCAGAAATGGTGACGTTGCCCTAGGTATGGAGCGAAGCGGGCTGCCGCTGTCTCGTCAGACTGTGTGGAGCTCCTGAAGTCTGACACGTCTTACCAAATTTGCAATTAGCCATCAAATTTCATAAAACAGCCCATATTTGAGCTTTATATAGTTGATTTCTCGCATAAAAAAGTCTCAGAAGTGAATTTAGTAACAAAACATTGCAGTGTCTGAAATATGAGACCTGCTGTCTTGTCTCCAATGTATGTGTATGTGGTTCGCTCAACCAATCAGCACACAGCTCATCTAAATATTCATGAGCATACCATATTTGGAAGAAAAGCTCTCATTCCAAATAGGGCCAAAACACACGGATGCATAAGGGCCCATAAAATAGCAACCGGGCCATTTTCAGCCCAATCAATGTTACATACCCTATTAGGAGACCTTAAGTAACAGTGTGAAATACCCTATATAATCGTTCTATCACCCCTTTAAGGTGCAATTTGTCTCACGATGGATAATTAATACATAAAGTACATAGTTTAACGTTGTCACTGTGGTAATCATCAGAGGAAGCTTTAAGAAAAAGCCAGAAACGAGAGAACCACATTGCACATTCTGCTCTGCCTCCATTCAAGACCAGAATTGTCTCACATACAAACAATATTCACATTTGTCTACTATTTGCTCTATAGGGCACGTCTGCAAATAGGAGAACTGACGCATAGTAAAACCACATCACTGCCACAATGGGAAACAGGATATGTTAAAGATACATATATGAACAGATTTTATTTATTTATTTTACTGTTGATGGAGCCATTTTGTCTAACCGCCTCCCCCCTACTTCCAATCTTAGTGCTAACCTATGCTAAACACATCCTGAACCTGATAGAGGTTTAATTGATATTCTCATCAGATTGTGGTTTGACGTCAAACAAGTGTATTTCACCAAAATGTCACACTGTTGCTTAAACGACACCTGTCGAATAAAGATTACTCACAATGTTAACCCATCAATTACAATTTAGAGATTGCACTTACAGGCTGTAAGGAAGCTACAAATTCAGTCACATTTTGTCACCATTAACAAGGCCATAGTCTCGCATTGCCAGACCTTCCTCCACAGCGCTGCGGAGAAGGGTCTGGCGAGTCCACACAGCAATCCAGGATGGGAGAAAAACATTATCTTGTTAATTGACATTTCTTTAAACCAACCACAATTGTCTTGGGCCGGTGCGGAGCAACGGCGCCGCTGCAAAATAGCCTTGGGAGGAACTTGTTTTGGTGGAAAATGTGTACGTTAAAAGTTGTTTTAGTTGTGCAACAGAAATCTCAGATTGGACAGATAGTCTAGCTAGCTGTCTGGATTTACCCAGTAGAGATCTGAGGAGCAGTTAACCATAGTCCTCATAAATCCACTGGAGTTTAAAATTAGAACACAAAGAAAGCGGAAGGTCCTGGGACATATGAAAACGGACATCCGAAAAGAGTGATATCCGGCGGAATTTCCAGCAGAACGAGAGCAATCCCGGAAGTGGAACGTCGTGGATATAGACTAACAAGGCCATAACCTGTTCCCCAACCCATTCCTTTTTTTTGTTTCACCACTATGGCAGCGGATGACTGTAAATTACACCAGGTGGACCTTGACTGTATTCATTTCATGTTTCACAGTGAGCATTGATTCCACTGTAATAGTTTATTGACCGTGATGACGTGGTATCGGCTTGGCATACAAGCTATGGGAGCTCATATTGTCTTAGAAAAGATGGATTGCCAGGTGTGAAATCACCCGGCACGGTAAGGTTTCAAGGACGTTGTAGGATGAACAAAGCAAAGTGTTTCTTTTTCCAAGAAAAGAAAGAATAGGAAGGAGGGATGCGCCAGCCACCTGAGAGAGGAGAGATTGTCATTCAGCAGGCGTCTGATGACTGTCAGGCAGTTCTCCTTCACTGCAGATGTGACGCAAACATTCACTCCTCTTTCTCTTATCTGTGCTGTGTCATCCTCATCCCCCCATCCTCTACACTTTCCTTTCGCACATCTCTTTCTTTCCTTTCCTTTTCTTGCCTGCTGTTTTTTCTCCCTGCGCTTTCTCTCTCTCTCTCTCTCTCTCTCTCCACTTTCTCCTTGTTTTTACTGGTTTTTTTACAGCTCTCTGCCCTCCCACCTCTTTAATTCCCCCCTTCTTTCTTCTCTCAACCCTCTCAGCGGAGATGAGTGGGTGGAGTGAAGCATTGTGCCCTGGAGATTGTTGTGCCATCCGCTTTTCAGACAGGCGTGTGTGTGTGTGTGTGTGTGTGTGTGTGTGTGTGTGTGTGTGTGTGTGTGTGTGTGTGTGTGCATGTGTGTGTGTGCGCACATGCATTTGAGTGTGTACTTGCAGAGCCCCTAACACAACAAGAAAAATGGACATACCATTACTCTGGCTCAAATAAATGATCTGAGTTATTGGTTCATTATTGTCCTACAAATATATAAATCTTGCTTAGAAAATGACAGCTTATTTTCTGTCTCTCTGGCCCTCCATGCATTTTTTGATTTTGCATTCAGCCATTTTTCTCAGTTTTGTTTTTTCTTTCTGATTTTCTTTCTTTTTCCTTCCTAATTTCTCTCTCCCTCATGACTTGTCCTCTACTCCTCTTTTTCCTTTCCATGTCAGCTCAGAGAGAAATATATCCCCCTCCTCTCTTGCTCTCTCATTTCCACATATCTTCTCACTTACCCTGCCTTCGTCTCCTCCCCTCCTTCTCTTCCTCCTCGTCGTCTTTGGCCATTTTTAGACAGTAAATCCCATCCTCTCCTACAGTACATCTCTGTGACTCTGAGTGTGTATGAATGTGTGTGTGTGTGTGTGTGTGTGTGTGTGTGTGTGTGTGTGTGTGTGTGTGTGTGTGTGTGTGTGTGTGTGTGTGGGCTTGTTTAACTATATTCGTGGGGTCCAAAAACCGGGAGTCCAGTATACTTGTGGGGTCCCGACAGCTTTGTGGGGCCAAAATGCTGGACCCCACAAGTTTAAAGGGCTGTTTGAGGGTTAAGACTTGGTTTTAGGATTAGGGATATAATTTGGTTATGGTTAGGGTTAGGGTAAGGGTTAAGGTTAGGCATTTAGTTGTGATGGTTAAGGTTAGGGTAAGGGGCTAGGGAATGCATTATGTCAATGATGGGTCCCCACAAAGATAGTGCCACAAACTTGTGTGTGTGTGTTAAGAGATAGTAAGGGATATACACACACACACACACACACACACACACACACACACACACACAACACACAGACAGAGACACAAACTCTTAGCAATATGCCAGCATTCACCTTCTCAACTGTCTCACTGTACATTTCTAAACACACCGACTGTGATATGATACTTTGACCAACGCACCACTGTAAACTACCAACTGCTATTTTGAACATAATCCCATTTGCAATTGTGGAAAAGGGAGAGGGAAGGCAGTGATACCAATTCTCCACTAGAATAAATGGTTTTACACAGTGCTTGACTAGAATCATTGGGCCATTCAAGGCAGTTACTGAATGATTACTGAACATCAGTTTGGTGAAACTCATTTGTGGTGTTTTGGCAGTTTTTACCAAATGAAACACATTTGTTGTTCAGGTCATTGGGTTTGTTTACTGGGGTTGAGACAGAAGGTGAGTGTTTTTTCTTCTTTTTCTTTCTTCAACTCTCTGCAAGACAAGCTGCTGTGTTTGGGTTGGGTTACTGAGTGTTCAGGCCCAAAATTAGATGTAGTCTGTTAGCTCCATTTTTTTCTTTCTCTTAAGAACATTCTTAAGCATTAGCTCATAATGGGTCACCAAAGGGTAATATCTGGTAGAATAAATATGTTAATACATTTAAAATTTTAAATCTATGTGACTAAGGCCAGGAAGTAACTTTGATCAAACAACATGACTAGCTAATATCCGACATGTAATTAAAGTCCAATCAGCCCGGTCTAATCCTATGACTGGATTTTCAGTTTGACCAAGTTGTATTGGCCGTGTGTGTTTGCTTTTCATATTTAACCTCACTGATTGGGTTGTTTACTTATCTAAACCATTCATATCAGATATGTCTGAAGAAATCCATGCAAACCAACATTTAAATGGGCTCAGACGTATGTGGAGATCACAGATTTAGACCAAAGGTTGACTGTCAATAAGCAGAGCCTTTACAAAAGAGAGTTTTGCTTATTAATGTAAAGCTATCTTATCTGCTGAAATTGTGGTATTCTGATTTTACACACATCACCAGAAAAACAGATGCCTCGAGCTCGCTGTCCAAAATGCTGAATCAACGACCAAAATGCTAGCCTGACAAGCCAGACCCACATCAAGATGTTGGGTCTGGGAACTCACCATTGACAGGGCTCAATCCGAGGGGCGGGATAAACGGTTGTCTTTCAAATTCCCTCTGCGCGCAATAGGATAGTGCTACAACCAGGCAGAGCAACGAAGAAGGTAGCAGAGCTAGTTGATAGATAAAACTTTTGCCGTATCCGGTCGGCAAAACTCCGAACACATCTTCCTTTCTTAAGAATGATTTCTGTGCCATTCTTTGTTCTTTTCTCAAAGAAAAGCTTAACTCCAAGTCTTCCAGAAGACCGCTGTTCCCAGCAGCAGCAGCCATAAGCCCGCCTACCGACTCTATACACGATGTTATTGGCCTGAGTTTGGTTTTTCCAGCTCACAAGCCAACGGAGAGAGCCTAGACCCCCCTGGCTGCAAATTAAATTTGCTGCCGTTAGGGTGCGTCTAGATTTCTAGGCTACCAAAATGCATCAAGATGATGAGATGAAACATACTTTATTACTGGTTTTCCTAGGCCCCCAAGATGCATGATTGGCTAACCATTATCTGAAACAGGTTGTTGAAGTATTTAGCGTAACAACTACAGGATATTTTTGAATGCACAGTGACAACAGATGTAGGTTTATAGATTTTATGCTGAACAATGAATTTTTTTCATACACTGCAAATATATTGCCCACAATTCTACTTCCTCTTTGCAACGAAAATCACAATAGACCTTCATTTCAACCAGATACTTTGAATAAAGCTACAACATGGATGCAGAACAGAATTACTTGGAAGAACTACAGTGGCTTACAAAGTGGAGCCTGGCAGGTAGAGACATGTCATATATGAGTAACTACCCTCCCAAAATACATGGATAACATTATTTTAGCTACTAATAGCATAAGGCATGGTGCATTTATATTCATCAAAGAGAAATATAGTTTCATCAAGACAAAAATGACCGTACTTCAGAGAGTCATACATGCATCTGCAATACATAGCAAAATGATATATAATACAAAGCACACCACTGATGCACACAAACAGTATTTCATTTGGAGTAGAGCTCTCCATCTGCATTTCTCCTGGCCTCACTCCAGCTGCTGCCTACCACATAAACCAGAGCCCGGACCGAATCAATCTGGCAACACAATTAGAGAGCACAGAATGGTCCATAATTAAAAACAGATTAACTGAGATGCAAAGCAAACAAACTAGGACTTCACTGAATGAAAAACTGTGCAATGAGATTTTTTTATTGGCACTGGATGTGGCACAGAAACCTGTTCCAGATTCTGAGGCAGAGTTTGACCTATGTGTCGGGACTCGAGAACAAGCAGCAGGTGACTGAAGTTGTTTATCATTGGAGTTGTGGCACGGGAAAGGTTATTAAAGGAAGCCTCACTGTCCCCATATGATTGTTGTTTTGTAACTATACCATTCCAAACAAACAAAAATCATGAATATCAATGTCCGGGTTCCTATGATGTAGAATAAATGCATTTTTTGTTGACAGTCACCAGATTTGCAGGGGAGGGGAGTGTGTGTCCACCCATCCATCCCTCCATCAGGAGTCCTGACAAGGTACATGTATCAATTAGCCCTGGGCTGTCTGGCCTTCCACATAAGCCACTGCTGCCTGGAAGATTAATGGCCGTCTTAATCTCACACTTAGAGACTGTAATAGGTGGGCCTGCAGAGAGACAGACCTCTCTCGCACTTTGCAGGAAAAGAGACCCTCAGCATCAGTGTTATAGGGTTCCTTACTATTACCATCACACCAGGTTTAGTTTGCTTACTCATCAGATAAGAGATGATCATGTCAAGTAGGTTGTCTCTTACAGTAATTGTGTATACAGGTATTTTTGTCTGGGTTTTGCACACTTTCATAACACTGTAGGTGTTTTTAGTCCAGTTCCTCTAAGTTTCCTGTTGTAAGGAGGTCAAAGAAAAGGTTATTCTGTTTTCCCTTCCAGTCACTGAGAAGAATCATCAGTGGATCTATTAGACATCTGTTGGACACATCTGTTAGCAGACTGACCTTAGATCAGGAAAAAACCCTGAATCAAACTATGTTTAATAAAGTATGAATAAATGTGCTCTTCTGCAGATGTTGGAGGTGGGCTTGTGATTAGAAGGTCACTAGTTTGAAGCTTTGAAATAACATTAAGGAAAAGTTGGCGGACAGTTGGCGGACGACACCAGCCTTATTGGACTCATCTCTGCTGAGAATGACTTTGGAGTCCTTTCGCTTCCTGGGCTCCATCATCTCCCAGGACCTTAAATGGTAGCTCAACATCAGCTCCCTCATCAAAAGGGCACAACAGAGGATGTACTTCCTACACCAGCTGAAGAAGTTCAACTTGCCAAAGTCAATGATGGTGCACTTCTACTCAGCCTTTCATCATTAAGTCCATCCTCACCTTTTTGAAACACTTCCCTCTGGCTGCCGCCCATCACGACCAAAACCTTGATAGATAGATAGATAGATAGATAGATAGATAGATAGATAGATAGATAGATAGATAGATAGATAGATAGATATACAGTAAATGGTTTTATAAAACAATGTTTTGGGTAAAATTACTTCGCTATTTTGATTTGAAACATGCTGTTTTCCTTTCTGATCGTTTACAGAGACATATACCAATTTTGGAGCTATTAATAGAGGCATAATGTGTGAATTGGTGTTTAAGTACTGCCCCTTTAGCACAATACAGTAAGTAATATACTACTATTACTTCTGAGATGAGGAGATGTGTACATTAGTGAATGGACTATGGGACTATTGCCGGTAAAAAAAGGTAAGACTGTACAACCAGGTCCCACTTGATTGTTGCTATGAATAATAATGTCTTCTCAGTCATTTGGCAGCAATTAGATAAATGAATGCTTATTAGCCACTTCCTAGTTTATGAGTGTGCATGCAATGACTTCATTAAATCTCCCATAAGGAATTTATGGAGGGAGAGCTGCCACTTAATGGCTGAATAAGGACCCATTAAGTGTGTTTATAATGCTTTGCAGATTATACTCATTGTTATAAACCATAATCTGTCCCAAGTATACTAGCATCAATTACCAGGACATGAATGAGGATGATCATTTTGTCATTTCAGGTTGCTCTTTCTTTCCCTCTCTCTGTTTTCTGCCCGAGTGGGCTCAGACGACAGTCAATTAAGTGCAGACACGCTGTATTGTATGTTTCCTTTCCTCATGTTACAAAGAGCTGAAGAGACAGCACCTCATTCTCCTCAATGTGTCAGATATTCATTCTAACAAGTTGGCATATTCAGTACATGATGTACCTCTGCTTGCCTGCCATTCAAATGCACCTTGATGATTTTCTGCCGTGATTCTCGTGGCTTTCATGTTATTTCGGCTCAGCTGCCTAATCAAGTGTCTCAATGGCACTTCTTTTCAGACCAGATGACAGAAGCTTCTCTGCTATCACTCTATTGTCACATATACAGGAAGAGAGATGTCTGATTCATTTGTTAACCTTTGTCTGGATCCAAGGTTTATGAATGTATTTAGTGGGGAGCAGGAGAGGGATTCTTTGTTTTACGTCTCGTTTGTTTCCCTTTCCGAAATATGATCCTCAGTTAAAGTTTCTGCAGTAATGTTACTCCCCATCCACTACCATAAAGTACCATAAATGCAAGCCAAGAGAAAACAAAAAGGGGAAAAAACAGATGTGGTCATTCAGATTTAGCAGAATATAAAGCTACAGTGCACAATTGTGGTGGCGGTGGAATTGAAACATAAAAAACATTAATTTAAAAGAAAATCTGTAATTATGATATCCAAATCATGAGTGTAAAGGGCATCCTTTGCTTCAGTAGCTATTGGTTTGCTGAACTCCTTCAAATGATCACTGTACTGGAGATTTACTCATTATGAGTTAATCATCTGTTGTTTCTGACCCATTGCTTCTGCACTTTACAATAGAACTGATTGAAAGTTAGATATATAAAAGATATTTTATGTTTTGTTTTTAAAATTGTTGTGGACTGTTTGGGCTACTGTGGCTGCAAACCTAATTTACCCTAGTGGGACAATAAAGCTGAACTGAAACTTAACTAAACCCAAACCTACATTTTGAACAGAAATTGTAAATGTTTAGTATTATTTTTTCACATGTACGGTTTAGATATCACTTTGTTTTCTTCATTTATGATATGTTTTCTAAGTTTACAGTCCATTCAGCTACATTTGACGCCACATAAAATATTTTGTAACACGACTAAATAACAAAACAATAATTTGTGGTAAAGTAAAACACTTCGGAAATGAGAAAACTAAAAGCTTGCTGTAATTCAACACAATTAAATCCAAAAATAAGAGTAAGTCCCATTTACATTTAATTACTTTTGTCATGTGCATTAAGTTGAATCTATTTGTTTGCCCTTAGAAAAAAATCCTCACATTTGCAAGTCAAACAGCTGGAGCAGCACAACTGTCATCGTCTTAAAAGTTCACTTTCTATCACTATAGATAGAAAAATCATCAATTGACCGCTGAAGCGACAAGAATTGATTGTACCAGTATATTTACACTAATGAGTCTCTTGGGAGAGAGCTGTGACTGTGAAAACCTAAACAACAGTCCTCCAGTGAAAACATCACATCTTCAGAGGAGGGTTGTGTTGTTGTGAAACAGCTATGGGGGCCCCTCCAATCTGCCATGTACCGTAAAGTTTGTATACTGATTAAACCTTTGTGTCAGTGTGTTTCCAGAATCCAGATTCAACTAACATTCATTTTTGTAACACAAATGCTAACATCTGTGAACTGGCGTCTGTCTCACTGACTAGTTAATATACTAAAAAATACTAGTTAATACCAAATTGGATATTTAAGATAGGACAAACTGCACTGTCCGTGTGTGTGTGTGAGAATTTCACTAGTGGATCTGAGAATATCTCAAAAGTTCAGACAGTGCTCGAGGCTCGCTGTCTCATGCTGCGTGTCATCAGTCTGACAGTTTCTCACTCCCACACAGTGTAAAAGACGGAGAGCAAGAGTGGCACAATGATATGTTTATTGAGGGGCTTTGGATAATAGAAAAGGTGGTGGCTGCTGCTGGAATGTCACAACCATTGACAGATAAAACATGGACATGAACTCCCTGTCTAAAGACACACACACACACACACACACACACACACACACACACACACACACACTCCCATCACTCCAAAGAGAGAAAAAACTTACGGCAGTACACAGGACAAGACGGTAATCACAGTTTGTACAAGCTCATATCTACATGAAAAATTCACAGTTACACATAGATGAGGGAGGTTTTCTTCTTAGGCACAGCAAAAGCAATAAGATGTATATCTCAACAACAAAATAATAATAAAAAATAAAACATTTTTTCACGTTTCAGAAATCCTCAGGGGCCCAGATGAACTGAATATTTACACTAGATTTGAAGTGGGATCATACTCTATTTGCAACCCTCAGGGAGTCGAGTGAAAAGGTTGCACTAGCACCAAAGGAGAAAATGGTATAGGGGAATATGGCAATAAAGGTGAAAGGACAGACACATGTCTGCATGCGTTTTCTCTTAACTGGACTAGTACCAGAGTAAGGACTCAGTTCATCTGGTTACCCCCTGTATACGTCTTTATATTATCTCTCGTCCTATATATTTACACATTTAGGATTTGCAGAACCTGGGACTGAAAACATTTAATATAAATGTTATCCCAAGTCAGACAGAAGAATGGCTATTAGAACATTGTCAGTCTACATACAGATCTACTGGTCAATGTCCAGCGGCTACAATGCTTTGAAATGATCATACACAAGTAAATCACATACAGACAATATCATAGACAGTTACTTGAGCCGTTCTTTAGCTCTTTTTCTATATTCGCAATTCAAGTTCGGAAAGTTCACTGTGTCGTCCTTGTCGCTTAAGGAGTACGGTAAATATATAACAAGGTTATTATTGATACTTTTACCCCTCTTCTGCGTGCTGACACAACAAGAACACCAAGGCAGATCCTCACACTCCTCCTCACTTTGTCCTTGGGAAACCTTGTGCTCAGATAGGAAAGACAGTCAGTGATGTTCTCCCTCTCTTTCTCTCAGATTGTAATACATGTAGCAGCTGGACTGTGAAAAACAGTAGCTCTTTGACAGGATGGAGCCTTGTACATTTTAAATGAGGGCTGCTGAGTAGTAAGCTGGTGTTTTCATTTGTGTGAAGGGAAGCGAGCGCATTTGTTTAACTAGGCCTAGGTTTTGTTGTTTGTTATTCAGTTATTTAGTCAGTACCTTACAGTTGCCTCGGGGAATCACACAGTCAAACAAGGAAGCACTGAGGCGATGAACTGTTTAGATACTCAACAACTGAGGAGTATTGCTGGCATTTAGAGTCAATTTCCACACAACTACTACACTAGAAAGAGCCATCAAACTTAAGAGATGTTTGCTTTAAATTAGAATTCCAAACATCCTTTTCAAACACACCAAGCTCCTGGATTGTGATATTTCTCTAAAGAAATTAAAGCTGAATTGAATTTGTTTAATTAAATCAAAATCCTCAACACACAGAACCCTGATTGGCTCAGTGAAATCAGCTACAGTACTCTCATTCAAATAAGGTAAAGCTGCTGGTCGAGGTTTTCAAGTGCAATTACTGAATACTGGCCTACAGTAAATTGGACAGATTCAAGTAATTCTGTAATGAGAGCCAATCAGGATAAAGTTAAGCTGTGACGTGTTTTGCCCTCATGTCATGTTCATGTCATGTTGGAGTTATCGTAATTATCAGGTTCCTACTTTCCACATCCAAATAATTCTGTAATTATGACTCTGTAACTCTGATCTTTCTCTACGCTTTGATACATTTTCGCCAAAGTCTATCATTCAAGGGTTAATTAAACCCAAATATAATGGATATATAGTGTTATATTGTCATTTAACAGTATTTGAAACACACATAGGGCAAACCATCTTGAGTTGTTAGGTGATGTCAACGCTCACAAGTCATAAACATGGGAATCTTCTCCATCCATCCCTCCCATATGACATGAACACAGCATTTGTCTAAAGATGGACCCTCCAAACTCTGTATTTCATCATAATGAGCCAACAAGGTCTGTCCAATTCCAAAGGCTCCTCCATGAAAGGCCAAAAAAAAATTTAGTTTTTTTTTACCCAACATTTTGGAAGACAAATCTCAAGATTCAACAAGCCTATGTGCTGATTGATTGCTCAATGGAGCATTCAGGCGATCTTTGTCAACTCATAAATTCATGTGATCATGTCATATTCATCACCAGGTACTTGTGATCTATCACTGGTAATCATATCACATGGAGTTGACCGACAATGGGTTGTAAATAATGGAAGCCAGGCATGAACTCCACTATTTGCAGCATGGACATGTTAATCACAGGGCATTACAAATAAATGGAAGTAGCGTAGATGTATTTACCATTAACCTGGTCTACTATTTACCTGGTGTTCATTGTGTGTTCACGTTAAAAATCACAACTCGTACTGCAGACTTTATTGGCTTTATCTACTGATGGCAAGATCCTATAATTGAGTTGACAAGGAGCGCCTGAACACACCATTAGTTTTTATCTTTATGAGTCTAGACTGGCGTCTCATATAACGGGGAGGAGAATTTCAGCCTGACCTTTAGTGGGCCGCATCCTTCACAGGATTCAGCCCCTGAATTGGGACACATCTTTAAAGTGCTTGAAAAACAATACAACTTTAAGTTTAACCACACTAAACAATGCACATTAACGTCTTCATAAACGCTTGTATACATTTAAACAGAGAAATTTTGAATTCCTGATATTATGGGCAACTGGAAGCTAGTATCTTTTTCATTCATACACTTTCACACTCTTGGGCTCTTTTCCTATTCTGAATGTCTGGCTCTGTGCGACTGGCTGAATTAGCTACCACAGTGATTCTATTGCTTCACGTACAGCAGATATTAATGCATGCTGGATGCTTAGTGGCAGTATTCAGAGCATCAATGTACACATACAGCAATGGGATGGCATGTGGGGCAGGAGTTTTAGCCAAAAACTTGTTAATTTAAGATAAAACTTTTTATCATCACAGCTAAAATGGTTTATCACAGTGGAGATGGCATTATGGCGCAGTGTGTATGTGTGTGTGTGTGTGTGTGTGTGTGTGTGTGTAAGTATGTGAGTATTTTCCTGCATGAGTAACAGACGTGTTTGTTTGCTGTGTGCTTGTTTAGCTAAGCCTGTGCCTGGATGTACAGGTTCCAATGTTTCTGAGTGTGTGTGTGTGGTGTCAGCCTTAGCAGATTGAGTTTGATTCTCACCACTGGGAAATCTCAATCCCACAATGCACTGGGAGCGGCGCCAAATGAGGAAGCGGCAGCAGCAGCAATGAGGAACCAATCACAGCTTGAATACTGGGGGGGAAAAAAGTGCTTTCCCTCTCTCTCTCTTCTTCCTGTCGCTGTTCTGCCAGAAATGGCCATTGTTTAGCTATCCATCAACATGAATTGGGTCTAGAGCATGAGTCAATTCTTAACTTGTGTGCATAAAACACACACACACACACACACACACACACACGTATCACAGACACAGTAAAACCGATTAACACAGATCACACAGGAAAATGGGGATAGATTGAAGTGGTGGTTGGTTCCCCATCGTTCCTTATTTGTTTCTGAGCAGACAAAAGCAAACAGAAATGTCTGGAAACCCTGGCTTCAGAAAATGTCAACAGCAAGACAATTCCGCAGAACAAAACCAAATGTCTCATCACTTTCGCATATTTAGGGGGAGTTATTCTAAATTTAGGCCTACTTTTACATGGGATCTCTTCCTTTTTTAATGTTTTCCCAAACCCACTGACTGACACGTGATTTTGAAGCCAGTATACTACGCCAAAATTCAGCTTTTAAAGTATTATTATGCCCAAGACGCATCTTAATGGTTGCTGACATTTTTATTTTTAGGATGGAAAAGGCTCTGAAACAGAATTAAGTTCATCACTGAGAGACAATTAATATCTTCACTGAAAGCCAGATTAATGACATTAAGGCAGAGTGAGGCAGGTGTCATCGCAGGTTTTTGAATATGAAACTATGGAACGATTTCTCTGGCCAGACATCAGGTTAGTTATGATCAGGGAATAAACTTGGATGACAACTGATATCTGTTTATAACTAAAGGCCAACGTCAGCAGCTGCCCAGTATCTATGACAGCAAAATCATATATCGATATAACCCTAGCGTGCGTTTGTATATGATTGCATGGTCATTGCAAAAACACCCCAAAAAAAACATCTTCCATCCCCTGTAGCCCTTCTTTGGCAGGTCTGAAACAAAAAGGAGGGCTTCACTCCCCTAGTAACCAATCACAGTCCAGTTGTGGATTGTGAGACTGTCAAAATAAATCGCTACAAACACCTTGACGTGAGGTACGGATGGAGAAATAATAATGAGAAAAGGAGAGGGTGGCAGGTTGGCCAGAGTTAAGGGTCTTTGTCTAATGTTTTCTTCGAGGTTTAGTCCAATTAGTTGTCCTTTCGTCGCAGGCTACTGCAGGCCCAGCAACTGGATGCTGGTTTCCCATAGGCTTAGCTGCAGCTGGGGGTTAAAGGTCGCTGGTGTTGTCATCTCCCTGCGCCCATTGGCCCAGTAGCCTCCTCCACACTCCCCCTCCAAGGCTGGTGACAGAGCGACGTACAACACAGTGACAGCGCCCTCTGCAGGAGTCTGAGGAAAACGCACACACACACACACACACACACACACACACACACACACACACACACACACACACACACAGACACACACACACACACACTCAAGTATATATAACGATGTACATATATAAAAAATCTAAATAAATCACTGCATACCAAAGATACGTAAACATCAAAAGGAATTGGAGTGACTGCAGGATGACAAGTTCAACAAGAAGTTATAACTGCAAAAAAACAAACAACATGCTGCCTGAGTGTGTGTGTGTGTGTGTGTGTGTGTGTGTGTGTTTGTATGTGAGTGAATGCCAGAGGGCTGATGTCACTGTGTGTTATCTTCAGTGAAAAGAAGGCTCAGTGTGTGTGTGTGTGTGTGTGTGTGTATGCATGCTTAAGTGTGAGTGTGTGTTAGTGTTGATGCACTTTAACAATGATCTTAGTGTCAGCTGTGAGACCAGGAGCAGGTCTACAATATTTCCAAAGATTCATTTTTATTGTTCCACTGAATTTGTTCCTGTTGAATAATGATTATAAAGTGTTTGCAAAGATGGTTGCAATACTTCTTAAGAGAGTGGTTTCATTGTTAATTCATGTAGATCAAGTGAGTTTCATTGCTGGCCGACTCACCTCTAGTAGCATGAGGAGACTTTTTCATATAATGTCAAGAGTCGCATCAATTCAGCATCCAGTGGTGCCAATGTCAATGGATACTAAGAAAGCATTTGACAGGACAGAAAGGCCATAGCTACAGTATTTCATGCCACAGCAGTGGTTTCAGGAAATTAACAATGTGTTACAATGTTTTTTTATGTAAAGACAAACAACCCAGGATAAGTCAGAAAAAAACATTAGTGTATTCCTGAAGTTTATTCATATTATTTAGCCTATTGTGGTAGATAGTCACAGTGTCTAAATGTAATTGAGAAACCCTTCAATTCTCCATTCATGTGACATAGCTAAAGGACTTCACAGACATCTTTTTTTCATGCTGTCTTGTCCAATTTGCAAGAATCCACTATTCACAGCTGGAGGGAAACCGATTTTTGATAGTTTGGAAGCACAAAGATATTACTAAATTGTGTCAATTGCTTTCTGATGGCACTAATATTGGACTTATTGAATTGAAATTGCAGTATAATTGAAATGAGGCCAATTTTCTTTCAGTATATATATTCAAAATGTTAACAAGTTGGATAACTGTTGCATAAATATAAGATCACAGGGGGAAAGAGACCTAGTATCTCTCACCACAGACTAGTTGAAAAACACATTGCAGCGTAAAAATGATTTATAATTAGGTATAAAGATATTCAGCAAGGTAAATGGAATGGCATCACCGCCTAGCATGTCTCTCAGTAAAGAGAACCATACTTACTTAATGGAAACTGAAAAAAACAAATTGTTTTGACCTTTTGTTCTGATGTAAAGGGTATTACTCTGCACTCTCTGACCCTTTGTGAGGGTGCCAGGCTGAAGTTACAACTAATATAACCCGTCACATATGCAACAGGATTGGGCTGGTGGTGTCTCCACCTTGACACCCCTCGCTGCCCCAGCCCCCATTCTGTTACTGTCTGTTGTTCTGTGTATGTCTCTTGTATGACTGTATATCCCAAGTATTGTTTTTGTCTTTAAACAGGCCATTCATTTCAGCTCACCTGTTGCACTGTTGTATCTGACATTACTGCTTTACTTGCCAAGGATCCTGCTTTTTCCTTACAATATCCACTAATTGTAATGACTACTTCCTCCCGATATTAATTGCGGTATGCTTCCAAAAGATGCTCCTGGTTTCATCTTTTGAGTTTCTGATTTTAATATATATATATATATATATATATATATATATATATATATATAGTAAGTATAAGTAAAGTTTGAATATATTGAATGAAAGTCTGAATATATTGAATGAAAGTGAAAGTCTGAATATATGGAATGAAAGTCTGATATATTGAATGAAAGTCTGAATATATTGAATGAAAGTCTGAATATATTGAATGAATGTCTGAATATATTGAATGAAAGTTGAAATGAAATCTGACGTCATTGTCTGCCGCCATCTTGTGTTTTCGTTTCGATTAATCCTAACCGAAGTGTGACACTATCAGCAAGAAATCTAGTGTCAGCAATTTTGAGCAATGAAGAGATTATTAACATACTGGCGAATGCATGTGTACTAGTAACGGTAACCGTATCCAGTACCGTTCTCCCGATGAAGAAGTTTATTAACTTTTTCATCGTGGAAGACCGAATGAAAGGAACCTCTTTGGTCAGGCAGGTCCCTTTCATCAGGCTCACTCAACTTGCCTTTCATTCAATATATTCAGACTTTCATTCAATATATTCAAGGTTCATTCAATATATTCAGACTTTTATTCAATATATTCAGACTTTCATTCAAAATATTCAGACTTTAATTCAATATATTCTGACGTTCATTCAATACATTCAGACTTTCATTCAATATATTCAAACTTTCATTCAATATATTCAAGGTTCATTCAATATATTTGAGGTTCATTCAATATATTCAGACTTTCATTCAATATATTCAGACTTTCATTCAATATATTCAAACTTTACATATATATATATATATATATATATATATATATATAATTTCCTAAACATTATTTCAGACTTTCATTCAATATCCGGATCTCATCTCTCTCGGCGGCCTTCCAGGATACCGCGCCATGGGACCCAGCTGCCTGCCCACGCCCATCGTCCTGCTCGACACCGGTTATCAAGCCACCCTGGACTGAGGTGGTTTGCGGCCGAAAGAGAGCCTCGGGTAGGGCTCCATCGCCTCCTGCCCTCAGCCTCTCCAACCGCTTCAATGCTTTGTCGGAGTCGGAGCCGGTGGTGGCCAGTGCGGCTCACCGGGCTCGCCCCGCTTCAAAGCAGACTGACCAGCCGTCGTCACGGAAGACGATTGCTACCGCGCGGCGAAAGCTTCTGAGGGATGCGGTAGTCAGACGGTCCGGTGGCCTACACTGCCTGGATCGGCCAAATGACAACGTTCCTCAAAAACAATCTCCACAACCGAACGGTAAGCATTCTTCCTCTTCTTTTCCCTGCCCATCTGAAACCGACACTGACTGTTTTGCTCCCGTCACCGGCTACCCACACCCCCCCACTCCTCGTCCGCTCTTCCCCCTAACCACAGTAATTATTGGGGACTCCATCACTAGAGACCTACGGTTTCATAATGCTGTCACACACTGTTTTCCCGGAGCCAAAGTTGCAGACATCCTGGCTAAAGTTATGGACCTGATACCCTCATTTCCGACCTCTATCAAACGCATCGTGGTCCATTGTGGACATAACGACATGTCCACTCGGATTCAGGAGTGTGAGCGCACAAGGCGAGACTTTACCACTCTCATTGAGGCTTTAAAAAGCACTGGGAAGTCGGTTTTTATTTCGGGCCCACTTCCATCTCTAGGTCGCGGATCAGGCCTCTTTAGCAGACTACTCTCCCTTAACACCTGGCTCCAGCTCACATGCAGTATTCACAGGATAGGTTTTATTGACAACTTCAATCTGTTTTGGGAACGTGGCTCCCTGTTCAGCAGGGATGGGATTCATCCCAATACACGCGGAAGCCAGATGCTACGTGGAAATTTGCACCACGCCCTGCATACCCAGACCTCTGATTGACTGTTTACATCCCGTAAACACTCCCACAAGCACACTGACCAGACACACTCTCCCAAAGTCAATAATCAGAGATACAGCGCTACACGCCCCTCTGTGCTCCCTTCAGAGCAATCACCCATTCATAATCCCATAACCACCGTGTCTGTCCCCCGACTGAGACCGTTTAAACCAAACGCTAACAAAAGAGGTGCTATACTAAACAACCTAATTGGAATTAAAACAACCACTGCAACGATAGAACAGAATAGGAAAATCAAATGTGGACTATTAAATATTAGATCTCTGTCATCGAAAGCATTATTGGTAAACGAATTGATATCAGATAACCACATTGATTTATTCTGCCTCACCGAAACCTGGCTGGGCCATGACGAATATGTTAGTTTAAACGAAGCCACTCCTCCCAGTCATAATAATACCCAAATTCCACGAGGCTCAGGCCGAGGAGGGGGAGTTGCAGCCATATTTGACTCGAGCCTGTTAATTAATCCTAAACCTAAACTAAATTATAACTCGTTTGAAAGCCTTGTTCTTAATCTTCAACACCCAACATGGAAAACAGTACAGCCAATTATATTCGTTGTTGTTTACCGAGCACCAGGTCCATATTCTGAGTTTTTATCTGAATTCTCAGAGTTTTTATCATGCGTAGTCCTTCAATCAGACAAAGTACTTATTGTAGGTGATTTTAATATCCATGTGGACATTGAGAGCAATAGCCTTAGTACTGCTTTCAATTCACTGCTAGATTCTATTGGTTTCAGTCAGAGGGTGCATAAGGCCACGCACTGTTTTAACCACACCCTCGACCTTGTGCTAGAATATGGCATCAAAATTGACGATTTAATAGTATTTCCGCAGAATCCTTTATTATCAGACCATTTTTTAATAACTTTCGAATTCCTACTACCAGACTATACGAAATTAAATAAAAGTTTCTACACTAGATGCTTATCTGACAGTGCTATAGCTAAATTTAAGGAAGCTATTCCAACAGCACTTAACTCAATGTCATGCCTTAATATAACAGAGGACTGTTATGTTAACTCTAGTCCCTCCCAACTTGATAACTTTGTAGACGCTGCTACGGCCTGCCTACGGACTACTTTAGACTCGGTTGCTCCTCTCAAAAAGAAGATGATGAAGGAAAGGAAACTAGCACCTTGGTATAACTCCCAAACTCGCAAATTAAAACAAATCTCACGAAAACTTGAAAGTAAATGGCGTTCCACCAAACTGGAAGAATCTCGTGTGGATTGGCAAGATAGTCTAAAAAATTATAGGAGGGCCCTCAGAAATGCCAGATCAGACTATTACTCAACACTAATAGAAGAAAATAAGAACAACCCAAGGTTTCTTTTCAGCACTGTAGCCAGGCTGACAAAGAGTCATAGCTCTGTTGAGCCATCTATTCCTATAGCTCTGAGCAGTGATGACTTCATGACCTTTTTTAATGATAAAATTATAACAATTAGAGAAAAAATTCATCACCTTCTGCCCACAGCTTCCAACGACTCACCATTGGGCGCAGGAGGGCTAGAGAGAACGATAAGACCTGATACTTATTTAGATGGCTTTTATCCTTTAGACCTCCAACAATTAATGTTAAGGGTCTCTTCAGCTAAGCCAACTACCTGTCTCTTAGACCCCATTCCAACGAAGCTACTTAAAGAAGCACTACCCGTGGTCAACACCACATTACTAGATACGATCAATATGTCCTTATTAACGGGTCACGTACCGCAGTCTTTTAAAGTAGCTGTGATAAAACCTATTCTGAAAAAACCCACCCTCGACCCTGAGGTCTTAGCCAACTATAGACCTATATCTAACCTCCCGTTTCTCTCCAAAATCCTTGAGAAGGTAGTCGCTAATCAATTGTGTGACTTTCTGCATAGAAATAGTCTATTTGAAGACTTTCAGTCAGGATTTAGAATGCATCATAGCACAGAGACGGCACTGGTGAAAATCACTAACGACCTTCTAACTGCTGCTGACAAAGGACTTGTCTCCGTACTTGTCTTATTAGATCTTAGTGCTGCATTCGACACTATTGACCATACCATCCTCTTACAGAGACTGGAACATTTAGTTGGCATTAAAGGAATCGCACTAAGCTGGTTTAAGTCCTATTTTTCTGAGCGATCCCAATTTGTTAATATTAACGATAAACCATCCAAATACGCTAAAGTTAGCCATGGCGTTCCTCAAGGCTCAGTGCTTGGACCAATTCTATTCTCTTTATATATGCTTCCTCTAGGCAATATTATTAGGAAACACTCAATTAACTTTCACTGTTACGCAGACGACACCCAATTATATCTGTCAATCAAGCCAGACGAAAGCGGTCAGTTAGCTAAACTTCAAGCGTGCATTAAAGATATAAAATCCTGGATGACCCACAATTTTCTGATGTTGAACTCAAACAAAACGGAAGTTATTGTGCTGGGACCCAAGCACCACCGAACTTCATTATCTAAATATATAGCTACCCTAGATGGTATTGCCCTGGCCTCCAGCACTACTGTCAGAAATCTAGGAGTCATTTTTGACCAGGATCTATCCTTTAACGCCCACTTAAAACAAACCTCAAGAACAGCCTTTTTCCATCTTCGTAACATTGCCAAAATCAGGAACATCCTGTCTCAAAACGATGCTGAAAAACTAGTCCATGCATTCGTAACTTCCCGGCTGGACTACTGTAATTCTTTACTATCAGGCTGCTCAAATAAGTCCCTCAAGACCCTCCAGCTGATCCAGAATGCTGCAGCACGTGTTCTGACAAGAACTAACAAAAGAGATCACATTTCTCCTGTATTAGCTTCTCTGCATTGGCTTCCTGTAAAATCCAGGATTGAATTTAAAATCCTTCTCCTGACCTACAAAGCACTAAATGGTCAAGCACCATCATACATAGAAGAGCTTTTAGTACCTTATTGTCCCACTAGAGCACTGCGCTCCCAGAACTCAGAGCTACTTGTGGTTCCTAGAGTCTCTAAAAGTAGAATCGGAGCCAGAGCCTTCAGCTACCAGGCTCCTCTCCTGTGGAACCAGCTCCCAACTTGGGTTCGGGGGGCTGACACCGTCGCCACATTTAAGAATAAACTGAAAACCATCATCTTTGATAAAGCTTATAGTTAGGGAGTGAGGAGTTGCAGCATAGTAGAGTAGAGTAGAGGGAGGCAGGAAGTACAAGCCCGTTCCGGCAGGGGAGAGTACGAGCCCGGTCCAGGGCCCCTCTCTTTAGCCTGCCTCTCTTAGTTATACTATTATAACTCTAGACTGCTGTGGGAAGCTCCTTCCAAGGACACAATGAGCCGCTCCCTCTTCTCTCTTTTCACTTGTCTCCTTTTGTGTGCATCTTAGTCCCAGAAATGCCTGTTACTAACCTAGCTCTGGGGAGTTTTCTCCCCGGAGTCCCTTTGCTTCTTCTTCACCCAGAACATCGCCTTGGAATTGGGTGGCACCTACACCGGGGTCCTGGGTGCAGCTGACGCTATGGACTTACTACACCCTGCTACGCTCTGCGTTTCCCCGCAGTGTCCGACTGCGTCCTGCCGCGTCCAACCGCGTCCACCCAGGCTGCTGTGCCACACTACACCCCGTAACGCCCTGCTGTGCCCTACTATGACATGAACTACTATGACTACCATTGTGATCACTGCTTCACTATCTTTATTATGACTATTATTGCCACCATTCACCACTCCCCCAACTGGTGCCGTCAGACACCGCCTACCAAGAGTCTGGGTCTGTCCGAGGTTTCTTCCTAACAAAAAAAGGGAGTTTTTCCTTGCCACTGTCGCAATAGCTACTGCTAATGCTTGCTCTTGAGGCAACCACTGTAATAGTTGGGGCTTCGTAAAGTACAGAGTTTGGTCTAGACCTACTCTATCTGTAAAGTGTCTCGAGATATCTCTTGTTATGATTTGATACTATAAATAAAATTGAATTGAATTGAATTGAATATATTCAGACTTTAATTCAATATATTCTGACGTTCATTCAATACATTCAGACTTTCATTCAATATATTCAGACTTTCATTCAATATATTCAGACTTTAATTCAATATATTCGAGGTTCATTCAATATATTCGAGGTTCATTCAATATGTTCAGACTTTCATTCAATATATTCAGACTTTCATTCAATATATTCAGCCTGCCATTCAATATATTCAGACTTTCATTCAATATTTTCAAGGTTAATTCAATATATTCAGACTTTACATACATACACACATATATATATATATATATATATATATATATATATCATAATTTCCTAAACAGCATGCCATAATATATATATATATATATATAATATTTGGCTCTGCATGCACATACTGTTATAGCTCTAGATATAAAAGCGGTTGTAATGGGAAAGAATCACAGTTAGTGTGTGGGTGTGTGTGTCAATGAGTTTGTGTGATTAATGTGTTTGTGTATGTGGTGCAGAACTATCCCAAAGGTTGTGCTCGGAGGCAAATGCCTGTGACAATTGCAGTTTTGGGCTCCAAACACGCACATCTCCTTGTCTCCTTTCATTAAATCCCAGGGACATTAACGGTAGCCTGCAGCCAGCGCTTTAAGCTTAGCAAGAAATGTTTTAAAATATAACACAAAGTGAACAGCCTGTGAACTTTTCAGTGATGTGGATAGGCTGTGTGTACGCGTGTGCGCATGCATGAGTATCTGTGTTACAGCTTGTAAAATAAAATATCCTGAACATCTGCACTCCAATGTGTTGTTTCAGGTCACTGTGGTTCACCTTGAACGAAGTTTAACAGTTCCTTTCCAGGAGAGCAGACCATGATTGTGTTTTTTAAATGTCTAACATAGTAGCTAGCATGACTGTTAGTAGGAAAAACATGATTATAGTCATCACACTTTTGCTACATTGATCCAAGTTTTCAAGTTGACATACTTAGGGAGGATGCAGTTTGAGTCAGCTGTAAATTTATAAAATAGAAATCTAAGCTCTCTTACAAGCTTGTGATGTACTGTATCACTGCAGAAGATTTGCAGTGCAGATATTTTGTTTCCTTCCAACAGAACAAAACGTTTGGTTTGCAAAATTAAAGCCTTGGTGTCCTTAAAATATTCCTGCAACTATAAAGCAATTTAATCAAAATCAAGGGTTTGAGAAAATCACTCGATGCTAAAGTAGAAAAATACAATGTGTAGTCTGGAACAGTAAAATTACTGGGGGATAAATATATATTCTAATGATATAAAGTCTTTAGTTAATTAAATTGTAAAGTCAAGTTATTGAGCAATAATGGTGGAAAATGTTCAAACTAAAGCTTTGTTTTTCACAGATAATGATTAAGTGTACTTTAGTATTTATAGCAGAATGACAAAAATCGAAATGTGTGAATGAAGCAGATGAACGTTCAGTGTTTTACCCTGAAAAGCAGGCGGGCGATGGCACTCTGTGCCAGACAGAGGGGCGTCCAGAGGTGGCGATAGAGAGCAGTATCCACCATGCCAGGATCCACAGCACATGAACTCAGTGGGAAACCTCCACGCTGCACATCCTGGTGGAGGTGGGAACTGAATAACAGCTGGGCCAGCTTACTCTGACAATAAGCAGCATGGGCTGAATAACACTGGCTGAAGAGAGAGAAAGCAATAAACACTATCAGAATGTTGCATTAAAACCCTGAAATGTGCATCTAAATATATCTTATAATATAATATAACAGGATAAAAGGTGTATTATAATAAACTGTTGCCACAATAGGCAATATGTTTCCATGTCTTGCTGAACAAGGACATATTCTCCTCAGGTTCATCGGTAAAATTTGGCAAACAAGGACGATCAGAGTCATTGATAGCATTTGAAACGAGACATCATTTGACTGCAAAACCACATTTAGCAATTTACAAAGATCTACTCTACAACTCTGAATTTCCAGTCAAACTTGCATCAACTATCTACAATAAAGGTAACAGCAGTTGCAGTTGCAAGTGTACACATGCTCATGTCATGCCAGGCAGTCAGCGTTACACTGCACTTTGTTTTCTTACTATCTGCTGTTTGAAATACACATCTGTGAAACAAGACAAGACTGTATTTAATATGCACTTGATGATAATATTACATTGTATCTTCTTTTTTTTGTTTAGCTAACAGGCGGTACAAGTGCAAAATGTAAAACCTCAAACACACACACAGAGCTGTTATTTTCAGCAGCTTTTACTTCCCTCTTATTGACGTTACTGACCACATCTGCAGCACTAAACTGTTTCTGTGGGTAAGTTTGTCAGTTAGCTACAAGGCAGTTACATTAGGGCCCTCACAACTGAACATCTCACCTTTTGGTTGTGTATTACTGTTAAGGACTTCTTTTTCTGTCATCTTCTAAGGACCCTTGATGGCATCACTAAAGCTCGGCCAGCTATCATAACGGAGAATGACATTTAGAAATGAAAGAATTTTGAACTAAATAAGGATATTACTTTATAATTTATAATAACATGTTGTGACAGGCTAAGCACACTGATAAGGGCCTTCGCCTACTGCTAGGGTAATATAAAAACACAATGAAGATATTCAGGGTGCTAATGCTTCTGGACACCAGTGCTGCTAACTGGAATGATGCAGAGCCAAATGCAGCCAACAATTGTCCACTAATGCCAACAGGAAAATGAGGCACTTGTGTTGGTAATTCCAGCATAGAGGAAGTGTAAGTGAGTGTGACAAGTTGGGATTTAAAACGTTCAGCTGTTCAAGAATTACAAAAAGGTTAATTCCTGTTGAATACATATATGGTGTTATTTTTGTAGTTGTGTTCATTAGGGTTTACATAACATGCTGTTTGATCATCTGCGTTCCCAGATCTCATCAATTACCTTGCTCCAATGTTATTATTACTGTACTAATAGGAATGATGGCCAAAACTACAATAAATAAGATCCCAGGTAAAATAAACTGGAATTATTTTTTACGTGTTGATTAAATGTTCTTTATACATCATGTAAATCGCCAGCTTTGTAATCAGCTTTGTATCATTTGAAATTGCTAGGGTATGTGCGAGTGTGTGTGTACGTGTGTGTGTGTGTGTGTGTGTGTGTGTGTGTGTGTGTGTGAGCCTACCAGCTATTTAAATCATTTAGTCTGATTTCGCCGATGCGGTGGGCAGAGGAGGAGACATTGACCACACGTGAGAAGTAACCACATTTCCCAGAATCCTTCAGTGTGTCCAGGAGCAGCCAGGTCAACAGGAAGTGGCCTAGGTAGTTCACACCAAAGTGCTGCTCAAATCCATCCTCAGTACGGCCCTCAGGAATCAGCATGACACCCGCTTGGCACACAAACACAAGCATTTAAAGCACACAATAGCTCAGAGTTTGTTATGCATGTTCTTTATGATATAAACTTGGAACTTTAACTGGCATGCCACTTCTGTTTTACTCTAATATTCATATAAATACGAAATTGATAAGTGGCTGGCTCATCAGTGAGGGAGACAGATCACACCTATGGCCTGAACACTACATGCTGAGATTAAAAGTGCATGAAAACTAGTTAGCAACGGAGCAGAGAAATTGAAATAGATAGCCAGAAAAGAACATTGACAATTTCAGGTCCAAGTCTTGTGTGGAAAAAGTATTCAACAATATAAATTGTATATCATTAATAGTGTTAAATAGCATCCATTTTAAAATCAGTTCAATCAAACAGGTTGGTTGACGGGTGGTGTCAATGAAGGGGTCGTTGAGCTTATCTGACAGGGCTGTGGGCGTAGATCAGATATAAAAGGTTTCCCTAATTGATGACCCAGCCAGATGGAGCACATACTAAACATAGTACTTGCAAAAATGCTGAAATATATTGTTTGTAAAAGTGTGTGAATTTAACATTTTATATCCTTTTAAATTCAGTCATGTGACATCATCTTAATTACACCGCTGTGTAAAGGATTCCAACACTTCTCACTGAATACTAGATAGACTACTCTACATATGCAGTATACAGTCCACACATGGCAAGAACATGACATCTCCATCACTCACCATTATTGACCAGAATGTTTAGCGGCAGGTCCCTCTCCTTAAAGCTCTGGACAAATTGACGGACAGACTGCAAAGAGGCTAGGTCCAGTTTGGTGAACTCCACTGGAATGGACACACACACACACACACACACACACACACACACACACACACACACACACACACACACATAAAGAGACACAGACACACACACACACACACACACAGAGACACAGACACACACACAGACACACACACACACACACACACACACACACGTCAGAGCCATTGTAAATGGATTATTTCTGCCATTTTGGCTGTGAGACATCAAGAGTGTATTAAACATCTCTTACAGCAGGCTCGGTGGGTTCTTTAACTACAACACTGGCAGCGCTATGCTTCTGTTGGTCCAGCACATTACTTCAAACATAATACTTCTTCCCGAGCTCCATCAAAGCTTAACACACTGTTATATCAGGTCTAATGTATGATAAGACACAGGTAAGACAGTAATGCCCAGCAGCATGTATCATCAGAGCGTGAAAGTGATTATGTGTGCTTAAGTGTGAATAACTGTGTGTATACTGTAGTGTATGCCGACAAATAACTTTGAGGATGCTGAACACTAAGTATACTGTCACAGCTTGACAGACATACACTTCTTGTGAGGCCAACTACTAAGCACAGTATGAAGAGTGTCAATGTTCAAGCAGCACTATTAGTGTAATACCTGCAGATGTATAAGACAGCAATTAAATGAGACTTCCTCTTAACTAGCCAATACATGATATGGGATTAATGTAAATGTTATGGTGTCTGTCCCTCATGTGTCAGTCGTGTCACTGCTCCAACCTTTAGGAGTGTGTCATATTGAGTTGTCGCAGTTCTTATACTCCGGCACCATGTTTGTGTGTCTGTCTAAGAAAGTAGAGATATTATATTTAAACTTACTTAAAAACTTGCTGGGTTGAGAGCAGAGTTTTGCAAATTCAATTTACAACTTCTGATTTGGCATTCAGTCTTTAGATATTTACTGGCCAGCTCTAAAGCTTTGTATTTTAACTTCCATTTTAGTGTTCTCCTTTATTTCCCCAAAAGGCTCTCTGTTGGTGAAGTTACCCTTCCAATCCACAGGACTGCAGTCGCTCCTAATCTTAAAAAGTTAATTGAAATCTCTTTCATCAACAAAAAGAATGGCTCTAAATGTCCACCTTACATCAAGCTCTGTGTGCACATTACAGGCTTTCATTTTATTTCCTAGTACTTCTCTGCTAAAAAAATAATTCTAAGAATGTAAAAATACTGCATGTCCTTTTTGTAACCTTTGTTATTTTGAAATTAGCATTAGTTTGCACCAAACCACAAAAAACAACAATCTTATCTATACATCATGGAAAACATAAAAGTAATATCATAGCAGTGTTACAATATAATCACATCAAGAGTATAAAACATATGTACTGAATGATGTTCTCTTGTGCCATATTTCAGGTTTGGTAATGTGTGCAATATTGGCAACTACAACAGGTTGAGGTGTTTCATTTTGTTTTTCCTTAGGCTGGCTGGGGAAACCCAAGAGTTATAATACTCAATGGTGGCATTGTTTTCCTCTCTAACATACTCCCGATGTGGAGGTAACAGGGGTAATATTCTCTATCAATATTATGTTCTATAACAATGTAATGAGGAACCAGGAGGTCATCTATACTGACAAGTATCCACGTTGCATGTAAGCCTTGTTTGAACATCCAAATATGTAAATACCTTTGCTTCCTGTTGTTCTCGAAATTACTTTTTTGGTATTCGATCAATCCTTTTTGGATAAACAGCTGCTGACAAAGTAGTAAAACACAAGCACACTGTCGTAATACAGAAAGAAGACCATGTCTTTCAAACATCAGGAAAATTATATTTTATTTTATATTTATAATTATATATTGTTCCTCCTTATAACTCCAGTAAGCCTGTAGAGGGTCAAAGTTATTGGACAAAGACAGGAAGAGGACTGGGGAAGGAGAGAAAAAAAGCCACCATGACAGATGAGAGTGCAGCCATTCCCGATGAAGGTCTGATAGCAGCCTTATCTCCAAGCCATGCCACTTACCTTCTGCTGTGTGTGTGTGTGTGTGTGTGTGTGTGTGTGTGTGTGTGTGTGTGTGTGTTTGTGTGTGTGTGCGTGCATGTGTGCGTGTGTGTGTGCAAGAGAGAAAGATGGAGAAAGAAAAAGAAAAGAAAGCAAGTGTGTGCATTTGAATGGCTGTAAGCACAGGTATATCTCAGAATGTGTGTGTATTTGGCTTGTGTATATAGCAAGCAAATGTGCGTGTGTGTCCTGCCTGTCAGTCCTCTCCCGTACTCTTGAGTGGACTCCATTGGGGACCAATCCCTTTCAGACAGGCCAGTCATATCTAGAAAGCCCACAGGGGATGAAGCGCCATCGATCTGGAGTGGGCCTGTCTGCCGCCAGGCCTCAATTAAGACCCCAGGATCTTCTATAAAGCTCAGCATCCTCGACTCAAACACACTGACTGTGTTTTTATTACAGAAAAATGATATGAAACTGACGACAGAAACAGCCTTTGGAGACACACATGCTGTTTACGACAGACTGGATCCATTCAGTCTCCATTTCTAATTTATCATTATCATTTCAGCTGTTAGCTTAAAATAAACTGTGAATTGCAAATTAAACAACTATTTTTTTAAATCAATTTTGAGTTAATGTAATAGCGAAATGTGTGTGGGGCTCTTATTATAATTGTTAAAGTGGTTTAATAAAACAAGGAAAGGTAGAAATGTTCTATGGCATGCCAGTTGATGATTTGGTAGTAGAGAGTATAAATCACAAAACACAAAAATCACAAATGTTACTGTTGTTCGTAATATGGGAGTTTGCACAAATTAGCTGACTCATCATTTTGATATAATTTGTCATTTCAAGTTTGATATTAACTTAATGCAGGTTTATAGATTGTCATTTTCTTCTAGACTGGATTTTTTATTGAATGCACTGCCACTTTCCACTATTTCAAATGGTCTAAATCAATTTTATTTTATTATACTTTATTACTTAATTTACTGTACAAGTTTGCATAATTAAAATCAATTGTTGACGCCAGTCTTACTGTTAGAATAAAGTGAAATTTGTGGCACATTGGGGGAGAGGACGACTGCTCGAGTCCTGTGAAATTTATAGTGCCATGATTTAAAACGTCTTCGTCCTTTATATTATGTCCTCAACAACCAGACAAAAACTGCCAAATTTAAGTAGATATAGTAGATAAGTACTATTTATGCTGAATTCAAATTTAATAAATAAAATGCATCTAATCCCACTTCCAATCTTAGTTTTTGGGGCATTTTAGGCCTTTATTTCCACAGGACCGATGAAGACATGAAAAGGGAGAGAGAGGGGGAATGACATAAAGCAAAGGGCCGCAGGTCGGAGTCAAACCCGCGGCCACTGCGTCAAGGAGTAAACCTCTATATATGTGCGCACGCTCTACCAACTGAGCTAATCCGGCCAGACCCAATCTTAGGGCGTTTTCACACATGAAAGTCCGAACCAAGGTCCAGACCAAGGTTCATGTTTTTGTTACATTGTATACATTTGATCCGGTAAGTTTTGGTTTCACACTGCAGTTATGCAAGCGCACTAAAGATCTATACATGACAAAACTACGTCCTGCCGTCATCACATACGTGAGCTGCGTCTCCAGATACTGATAATTGATTGGTTTGTAGACAGGCTTCCCCGTCCTCTCGTCTCCTCTCTCTGTGTCGGAGTTTTTTCAGCTGACTGCTGCTCTCCCCTACTGCCGCGGCTCTTTTTGTTTTGTTGTGATGTTGAGAAGCAAGACACTGGAACTTTCTGGAGAATTTATTCAGAGACAAACGGAAACCGTATATTTACTACCACTTAACAAATAAACTGCTGATGTATTCTCTGCTCTGATAGCCGACAGCTGTCTGCTCTGAGCGCATTCACCGTCACTCTCACTCTCTCATGTAGCCTACACACTAAGCACCAAGCTATTCCTTAAAGGAGCTATTCCCCGGTCTTGTAACACAAGGAGAGCCTGCCAGAGCTTCTTCTATTTGGTCCGAAAGTCCGAACCATCCAAAAAATGCTTTCACACTGTAAACGAACCGGACCATGGTTCAGTTTGGTCCGGACCGAGACCACCTCTTTTGGTCGGACCAAAATTTGGTCTTTTGATCCGGACATGGTCCGGGGGAGGTTTCAAACCTCTAATTTTGGTTCGGATCAAACTGAAAAGTCCGAAAGTCCGGACCAAATGAGGTATGTGTGAAAACGCCCTTAGTTTTTAATTGATTCCATTCATTAATCATGTTATTACAGACAGACATTTTGACATGTCACAGTAGGAAAAGCACAGGTGTAAATATTAAAATTAATGATGGCTGAATTACATTTAGCTGCTTCAGTTTTAGGGTCCTGGTATTTTTCATGCTGGCTGACTATCACATGATTTACTGGGACTCTTGAATAGAACAGAGCCTTTGTTAATGTTATTAGTAACACCTGTGCTTTTCAAGCAAGTCAAAATGTCTGCTGTGAAAAAGGTGAAAGGTGAAGGTGGCGTTTCTCATACTACTTAACTGTACAAAACAACAAATTTTTGCCACAGTGTGCTTTTTGGTATTGCTTCCAAACAAAGACAATTTTATGACTTGTGAAGTCTTGAAGGGGGCAAAGGTCAAAGGACATTTTCAAGGAAGATTAGGGATTTCTAACTCTGCTTCAGAGCTTGGGGACCAACACCTTTTTTGTCCCCCTTTTCCATTTCCTCTGCCACACAAACAGTTCTGTCTTTGCATCTCAACCAGTTGCTCTTTGTAAATAGAAAAGCAGACACAACAGTGTTATGCAATTATGTCCGTCATTATGAACACTGAAAGTGATTGTAGAAAGGGTTCCTGCCACATCAGTGCACAATCAGAGCCACTGTAGTACCACAAGAACCACTAAAAAAAAAAAAAAAAAAGCTTGTTTCAACTGAAAATCCCTCAACTGTTTATAGACCCTTTGCAAACACGTGACCACGACCATGTGACGACGCCATGATGGACGGCAAAACCACCAGCAATAACAAGCAAAACAGTGTAGTAGACGAGCGGAAAGTTTCATAGTTTCAATCAGTTTGAAATACATAACACTAAATAAACTGTATTTATGGCTTCTTCTATTGAACAACAAGTTGTCGCGCCGTTATCGGTCGAGGTAGGGCATCTGGTAGGTGCTCACAAAGAGCAGTATTTGGAGAAGTTGGAGATAGCAGGATTGGATACCGACCCTTAATTCTTTCTTCCTCCGTTTTCACGGACCTCATTAAATCGCTAAGTCTGCCCGACTTCAGTCCACATAATCTGTACCACTATGTTGAGGATAAAAATGTCAAAAAGACAACAAAGTTTGCTTAACTTTTTCAAATACGCTGGCCAGTTGGATCCCAAACAAGCAAAAATCGTTTCTGCCGATCAAGAATGTGGAGACCACGGTGGGTTTTATGTTTTAATTGTCCGATGGATAGTTGCTGCTTTTGAAAACGATCGTTGCAGTGTATTTTTAATTTTTTTTTACATTTCGCACCGATGCAGTGCACGTTCTGAAATAAAAATAAACATTGCCCTGATGTACACACAGCGTTGTTTAGGCTTTTTTAGTCAGAGTCAGAGAAGCTACGTAGGCAGGTGTAATTTTTGTTTTGGTTCCGTTACCTCCAACCCCCGTTTTGAGTCGCCGGATCCACCCCCCCTCTGCGCTCCGGGACCTCCCACTTTACAAATTAAGCACTGAATATTCAAAACTAACAACATTCCCATTAGCCTCAGATGTACTTTTGTGTTTGCTGCTAAATAGCAAATGTTTTCACATAGGGGAAAAGGGGGGGTGTCTGTAGCCAGATGCTTGTGCACTGACTGAGAATGTGTGTGTGTGTGTGTGTGTGTGTGTGTGTGTGTGTGTGTGTGTGTGTGTGTGTGTGTGTGTGTGTGTGCGTGGGACGCCTACACACAAATCATAGTACAAGAGTTCAATTTCTGGCCTTCATTCTGCAGCATCTTTGTCTGCTATATTTGGTGTTTCTTTGCTAAAAGGAATAACTTTAAAAAGAAAAAGGTATGAATAATATACATATAATTATGTACAAATTTAGAAAGAAATGTTATTCTGAATCAAGTCTCCTGTACATTAAATACATAATAATGTTGCTACAGTTAATATTGTATGTTCAGTGTTAGACTCTAGATACAAAGCTATCATCTGGCCCAAAAAACCAGCCCCTACATGAACCCACATAGTGTGTGTCCAAGTCCAACCCGAGCCCAAACCACGGCAGCGGTTTCGGGACCGAGCCTGATTAAAAACCCGAACTTCCACTGTTTTGTCATCCATGCGTATAAGTTGAATAGATCAGATGGAGGTGGCAAGTTCAAAATTAGCATGACCATTCTGATTGGTCAAAATTCTGAGAATAAGACCCAGTTGGAAAAATACTAGACTTTTCCTTATTATTTTCAAAGTGAATCCAATAAACACACAATCTTTTATATTCTATAAAATATATAAAGATGCTTTCTAGTGAAATTAAATTCTTTGTCATTGGTGACACCTTGAAATCCCTAAAGGACATCTACAATTGTCCACAGGCCCCCAGTTTGAGATCCACCTCTGCAGCCTACATGATTATTATGAGCTGTCAGCCATCTCTAATAACAGACAAATGTGCAAACGCTAGGAAGGATGCCAAAGGAGGTTTGGACAGAGATGTTTAAAGCTCCTGCTTCACATACTAATGAGAATCCATTACCGTCTCATTAAAACACACACACACACACACACACACACACACACACACACATTCTCAGTCAGTGCACAAGCATCTGGCTACAGACACCCCCCCTTTTCCCCTATGTGTCAGTGCCTGCCAATTACAAAAGAAGTAATCAATTCCACCACCACTCCGTCCAGGGAAATCGACTTCAATGACACCAGCAACACGGCCACTGTCTCTGTACCTGACAGCCACTTACACACAAGCAGGGACCCAGCCAGCCGGCTTTCTGCTGCTCTCCACTGCAAGGCCGAGGAAGACAAAGTACGGCTTGATTCCAAAAAAGGCAGCGCTTTATTTTGTATTATACATGATCTGTAGCCAGCTCCTCCATTGAGAACTTACTAACAGATACAGTTACAGCAGGTTTGCTATTCATTTGATGATCATTGTTTTACTCACTGGAGTTTGACTTCATAGACACGTATCAATTAAATAATGTATAAACTGTTAATGTGATGTGTTCACTTTTTACAATTTTTAATTCAGCGAAGCAAAATTTGAAGGTTCAGTTAATGAACCTCCCTTCCTCTAGTAATAAAACAATTGGCTCATTTTCAATTACAAGAGAAGTAAATTGTGTATTTAGGAGAGAAGAAATAAAATGCACACCAAAACCAAATTATGGCAAAAAAATCTAAATAAGAATTGGTCTTTGTGCAAGTAATGTGCACAGAGTTTTATTATTCTGCAAGCTACATACAGGGTATATTAGCACAGAAGCATAAATACATATCCCTGGTATTTTTTTTTTGCTCCAAGTCTTTTTATTGATATAGGGGTTATAGTTAATATAGTTTTACATACTCTGTGATTAATTAATCGAAATTAATCGCATACATAATTAACGGTGCCTGAACCGATACTTTTTAAGAAAGTAAAAAAAAGAAAAGAAAAAAAAGGGCACTAAACAACAGTCGGTGACATTAAAGAACGGCTTGTTTATTGCTAAGGCCATATGGTCAAAATGAAATGATTTAATAATAATGTATAACAATAACAATAACTTATTTCACTAGTAAATTGCTGTTGAACGACAAAAACAATCTCCAGATGGGAAAAGGACATTTACAATAACTTCAAATGCACCACGAGGCTGTAGTTTACCAGTTTCATTGAACGCACCGTCTGTGTTGTTTTTCCGACGGCAGCTCCGCAGCTGCAGATTGTTACATACCGGTGTTGAATCCTCTACAGCAGGGGTTCTCAACCTTTTGCAAGCTGGGCCCCCCCAAAGCTGGTTCATTACAGTTGCCCTATTGCTATAATTGGGAATTGGCACCAGACCTCTGATATGAATTTATGCTTTATTATTGTTATTATTACTAACCCTAATAGTAGGCATATCATCTGCATTTTTTACAAAAGCTTGCAGGTAGGCGATGTTAATGTGAAACCTGAGCCAGGTATGCTTCATTGTACCTTAGAAGCTTTTTTTGCAGCTGGTGGTGCGTCGGTTACCTTGTTGGTCCTCACCAGAAATCTCTCCATTTTGTTTGGTTTTGAAATAATTTGGATGTGGATTAATTGTGTTTTCAATAAAGTTGAGATGATGTAACGATCTGTGCGTGTGTGCAGCCTGGACGCGGAGTGGTGTGTGTCTCCTCTCTGCTCTGACTGCAGGCTGGGACTGCTGCGCGAAGCTACTGAGAGACTGATCGCCTGTGAGGGCTTTTGGACAGGGGAGGGGCTCACGGCAGCACCCGCTGCTCGTTGAGCACATAACTGCAGAGTGATACGTGCTTTCGAGTCTCCAAACACCACAAAAGTCTCCAATAACACCAGTAAAAGTTGCTAGATTTGTCGCTAGTCGCTTTTAACAAAAAAGTCGCCAGGAGGATGATTTATTTTACAGTGCGGAGGCTCCACACAGAGCTTTCTCCGTAACCTACAAAAGTGTCCTGATGTTTATACTTGTGCACTGGTGTGTGCGTGAGCCAGCGTCTGTGTGTGTGTGTGTGTGTGTGTGTGTGTGTGTGTGTGTGTGTGGGTGGGTGGGTGGTAGAGGGAGAAGTGAGAGCGTGACAGCGTTTAGCTTTAGAGCGAGTACCGACTCTAGAGTCATAGTGAGAGAAACAAAGTGTCTCCTCTGTTCTTTCTGACCACAGTGGGTGAGGAAATGCAACGCTACCCAGCCACGACCGAACAGCGTGCGTCGCCGCGACGTGTAGTTACATTACGTGATTTTTTTTTTTCCTCCCATCCTGTAGCCTACTCGCGCCCCCCCAGGAGAGTGTCTGCGCCCCCCCAGGGGGGCGGGCCCCACCGGTTGAGAACCACTGCTCTACAGTAAAACACAGTCAAACTTTACACCGTTTAGCGTTAGCTGTCAGCATTGTAACCATGTTTAATCCAGCTACTACCTAGCGGTAGGCTAACGTTAGCTGCTGTCGAGTATAGTGTTAACTAGCGTTGTGTGCAGCGGTGTTTGTGTTGCCTGTATCGTCTTCAGAGCACCAGAGAGAAGAGCAGACATATCAGTGGCACCAGATTTCGGTAGCCAGGGTTGGCAGGAAGAAGATTTTTTACAAGTAAATGTTCCAATTAATGATCTAGGCAGCACATTCTCGTCTCCCTCCTTCATTTTACAGTCCAATGGTGGCTAGAACGGCTCCGGGTCAAACGGAATGGATTAATCTGCGTTATTTTTTTTAACGTGTTATTTTTTCTCAGATTAATTAATCGAAATGAACGTTATTTTGACAGCCCTAATATATATATATATATTTATATGTATATATATATATATATATATATATAAATTACAACAAAACAGATACAAATACATAAGTAAATAAAAATAATACATCAAAAAAAAAAAAAATCAATAAGTAATCAAAAATGGTCCTGGAAATAGTTCAAATTATACAGAATACAGGATCAGTCATATGAAACATCAATATTAGTGACATCTAATTTCTCTATATAACTTAAAAAAGATTTCCATGTAGCATAACATTTTTGAATACATCCTCTTGTAGAATAGTGAATCTTCTCTAATACCAAATGGTGTAGAATGTCATTGATCCACATCTTAAAGGTTGGAGGAAGTTTCTCCTTCCATTTAAAGAGTATTAACCGCCTAGCTATGAGAGATGCAAAAGCTATCATATTCTTTGCCTGGCAGTTAAGGTGAGGGTCTTGTGGAGTTATTCCAAATATGGCAGTGATGGCAGAAAGTTCTATAGGTACTTGTAAAACATCTGAAAAAGTTTTAAATATTGACTGCCAGAAAGTATCTAGTTTTGAACAAAACCAGAACATATGTGAGAGGGTGGCTGGCATTTGCCTACACCGATCACAAATAGGATTGATGCTCGGTGTGAACTTTGCTAGGCTCACTTTAGACCAGTGAAGGCGATGCATAACCTTGAACTGGATAACTGTATGTCATAAGCAGATTGAAGAGGAATTAATTCTATCTAAGGCTCTTTCCCAGACCTCTTCAGGAAGTTCGAACCCCAATTCGCTCTCCCATTGAGTCTTTAATGACGTCAAAGGTTCCAAATTATATGTATTTAGTAAGGAGTATATTTTCCCAATAGTCCCTCTGGAACCTGAATTAAGCTTCAGAATGGAATTTAAGAGGGAGTTGGGTGGCTGGGATGGGAAGTGAATAAATGATGTTGATATAAAACTACAGAGCTGCAAAAATCTAAAAAGAAATGAGAATTAGGAATGTTCAATTTAAGCATTAATTGATCAAAGGATGCAAAAGTATTATCAATGAATATATTCTCTATTGTGGCAACTCCTCTATTAGCCCATTCCTGAAAAGCACTGTCTATAATTGATGGCATGAACTGGTGATTTTTTATTATAGGAGCACAAGTGGGCAGATCCCTGAGAGAAAAAGCTTGTCTGAACTGCGTCAGAATTCTAAAAGAGTGTTTCACAATTGGATTTATGGTGAATTTAGATATAGATTCCAAAAGAGGAAGTTTTGAGCAGAATAATGAGTGTAAAGAAGTATGAAGACTCGGGGGTAGTATCACCAGATGGAGAATCTTTACAAAATAGCAGTCTTGGCTCCTTGGCTGTAGACCTCTGTGAGACCGTTTAATACGTTTAATATTCGAATGTTGGAGCGCCTCATTCTTCCTTCCATATCAAGACATTTATCCCGCAGATTGCCAACTTCTGTCTCAAGTTTCCCCACTTTTGTTAACAACGAAGTTACGTCGTCTGAACATGATGAGAGCCCCTGCTCCATGTGCGACACTGTTGTTTTCATCGTCTCCACCTCGGAGCGAATCGCTGTAGTATTGTTAGCTAGCTCCGTTTTTACTGCCTGTAGCTCGGATTTGATGTTTTCAAAATCTTCAGCCAGAGCGGTCTTCAATTCCGACCTGAGCAGCATAGCAATGTCTGTTTTCAACAACGTGAGGATTTCTGCCTTCAGGTCCGCGACATCCATTTGGTCATCAGGCTGAGGTGTCTTAGTGCTACACCTAGGTGGTGAATCATTTGAGCTTGAGGCTTTGGGCCCAGTTGCCGAGGCTCCTCCGGTGAACTTGAATGTTCGAAAATTATTGGCCATTTGCGCTGCGGTATCGCAATACAAGTAACATATAATGAAAAAGAATTAACTCAGAGCGATGTGTCGTAGTTTTTTGTTGATATAAGGTGCCTAAGAAGCTTTTAACCCGAAATTCAGCAGAGCATGTTGCTTGTGCTGCCTACTCCATCGCCTGCTCACTAGCGCCCCTGGTATTTGTTTTGACCTAATTACGTTAGTCAGTGACAGTGCCCCCTGTATTTGTTCTGCGGTGAGCATCGATTTTGTGCACTGACTGATGATATCAGTACAGTAATTTAACTAAGTTAACTAAACCATATTTGTGTTTGCACTGTGTTTAATAATTTATTTTCAACAGCCTAACAAGCAGAGATTAGAGAAGCCTGGTCGAGTAAGTGAGTGTACTAACTGGTCTCAAAATAAAAGTGATGTTTTAACCCCCCGCTGTTTGTCTCTTACATGTCTTACTACTTTAATAACAGATTTCATCACTGCACCGTCTGGCATGAAATATAGACAGGTTTGAACAAACTACTGTATTGGTTTAAACCAGCTTAGGTATATCCATTACCCATTGCGGATAGTGTTTTGACGGTCTGGTCAATTACCATTGCTAAAATGGGCCCATGAAAGATAACATAGCTTGCTAGACTGAGCGTGACTGCTCTCGTCTGGTTGTTGTTTGGAACACATTTGCATGGAGCCTTTCTCAACTTTCTTCTGTAGTGCCGCTGGCACCTTTTAAATCTCTGTAGCTCAGCGGGCAGCACCAGGCTGCAATGCCAGGTCCCATTCACGATGTATAGCAGCCTATCGCTCTCCCAGCTTTAGAGTCTGTATGTGTAAGCGGCACGTCACGGAACAACTGAGGCTCCAGGATTAGTGGCTGTTTCTACAAATATGTCTGACAGTTGTATACTCTTTTATATCTCTGACATCCTTGGGCATTGGACTTTTTGTCTGTTCCAGAGGCCCGGCTGAAAACTGAAGGGGACAGAGCGTCACAGGGCCCTGAGGCTCCGGAATGATCTGCCCAAGGAAATCAGGTCGGCTGAGTCAGTGATCTCCTTTAAGTTCCTTCTTAAAAACATAATTTTATCAGCGAGCCATCCCTGATTTTACTTGACTTTAATTTCTTTTGAACTGTCTTATATTTCCAAAAATGGAAATATAAGACATTTTCATCTGTGTTTTTTTTTTTTTTTTTTTTAAACCTGATGATTTTATGACTTCTATTTTGCTGCCTTGTGAAACATTTTGTAAAGTGGATACTGAAAAAATAATATTTATAATTTTAAAAAACAAAATATGTGTAATGTATGCTATTGTATAACTAAATACTCAAATTTCAGTTTTTCTTTAAAATCAATAATTCAATCACCACTGATTTCTGCATTAGTACAAATCTTTGAGGTAAACACTTACTGACAAGCCTTGCAAGGGGATGAAGAGTCAAGGCTGTTTGGTACAGAGGAGAATAACTTATGAGTCTCCTTAGTCATGAGACTACGGTGGAATTTATGGTGCTGTGAAGGTCAGCTGAATCAATTTCTCAACGTGGGAGTTACAGAGAACACTGTAAGCATTAGTCAATGGAGTTATAAATGTCTTTGCTGCTATCGTTTATCTCCTCTCATCTCCATCACCTCCATCTGAACCTACAGTTTCCCTCCACCTTATCTTTCTTCCCCCCATTTTATTTATCATGTTCTCCTCCACCCCTCTGCCTCCTCCCACGTCCGTCTCCCCCCCTTCCTCTCTTACATTTCCCTTGACTTATCTCCCCTCGTTGTCTTCTCGTAGCCTTTTCCTCTGTATCCTCCTCTTCCTCACGTCAACATCATCAACAGTCCTGACATTGTACAGCCAGCATGGACGCTCTGTGTGTCTTTATATGAGTGTGCAATTATGTGCGTGTGCCTCGTAAAAACTGTACAAACAATCCTGAAGGACACACTGCCACAACTTTGCCCTTTATCTTCTAACACTGGCATAAGAAAAACAAGTAAACACGTGAACAAGCATTTGTGTGTGTGTGTGTGTTTGAGAATGTGTTTGCAATGGTACCTTTGGCCTCTTTGTACTCTTCACAGATCCTTCTGACGGCTGCCAGACCCTCCTGCTCATCCCTTCCACCTGAAAGAGAAGGAGACACACAGATTAATACAATGTCTGACAAGCCCTTAGAGGCTTTTAATAAAATACAGATTTTCCTTTTTTTCTCTCAGTCCTGTGTTCTTTCATCTTATAAAAATGTGTTTCTTTGTAGGGTTTTTCAAATGAAAATAGTTTTTGATACAACCACTGAGCCCTTGAGGGAAGACTAAACGGTACTTAAAAAAAAAAAATTATCATACCATCAATTATGTATAAGATATCAAACAGAAAGTAAGCCTGATGGTAAATGAGACTATGATTCATAAAAACTAAATTTTCAAAATAGCTGTATCATTCTGGAATTTGGCATTGAGAGACAAACTAGATGTGAATTAAACATTTTAATTTGTTAATATTTTTGTCTTAAAATGAGGGGACCATAGCATTCCTATAGAACTCAAAATAGCATGTATTGACATGAAATAGAAAACATCTAATACACCAAATATCAATCAAAGTAGAACTAACTAGTGTTGGGATTCCCACTCTATTAGTAAATTAACTTAAAGTGCATCAACCTTACAATGAGTAAACTGTAGCTGACAATACATAATGTGGGTCTATGTTTTTATAAAATTATTAACAGGCAATAAACCAGACAGCACACTAGACAATTTTTGAAATATCTTGTTGTCTTTGCATCGAATGAACACTGCCTCTATGAAAAAGAGAAGAAAGTATTTAGAAACAGAGAATACAAATAAAATAAAGACACATGGAGATGAAAGAAACGAAAAGAACCATTCCAAGTTAGTCGCATGTACACACAAGGCCATCAACAAACAAATAAGACACATAAACGTCATAAACCCACTTCTTACAAATTTGTGCCGACAATTAGTCAATTAAGCAAATAAGTCAACTGACAAATAATTGATTGACAAAACATTAGTCGACTCGAACATTAGCTGGTTCCGACTTCTCAAATGTACAGATTTGCTGCCTACTAACATTCACCCTGTATGAAAACACTCGCACATGCAAACTCTCTTTTCATTCACACAGATAGCCTACATGCACACTCATTTTCTCTCCGCACACACACAGACACACACAGGCCTTTTCAAGGGCACAGCATCATTTACCCTGATGCACTGCAATTCAGCCTGGGCTGAAAGATGCGGCTCTTCGGGTCACACAAACGCACAAATAAATAATTTTAGACAAATAGTTGCTCTTCAACAGGCTTCTCTGAGTCACTCTTCTTCACTGAGAATGCTGCATATCATTAAATATACATTTCTGCACAACTGGTTTCAGGCAGAGCTCTCCATTAAAATAGCCACTGGTTAAAAATGCCCCAAGGTATTATATTGCGTACTAAATATTTTGGGCTGGGGGTTAAAAATGTAACCTAATTAATTTACTTAATCTTGCAGCAGCTGAGCAAATGGATAAATGTGTGTGACACAGAGTAAGAAAGTCCTTACATACACCTGCAGTAAATTCAATATTAATCTAAAGTCTGTGTGTTAATTAGACAGCTGAAGACAACAACTAAACTCATTCATACAATTTATCTGGTTTGCTTAAATTGCGAAATGCAACAGCTGAGGTACCTGTTGGAGCTATTTCTTGATAAACAACAGTTTATTCATACATCAAGTGTCATGTAACACATTTGGCCTCCAGAGACTTTTTCTTTCACTATATCAAATGCAGTAACGTAGATTTTCGAAGGAGAAAGATGATTTCCTTTGTGAGTCCAATTCATGAATCCCGCATATCACCATGTGTTATATAAACCTACAATAATTGAACGGCACTTTTCAGAGTAAAGTAATGAAGTAATGCATCCAGCTATTATTCTGTATACGTTAAAGGCCGATAAACTTGTTTCTGTCATTGGCATCAGCCTTCATTCATGACTTTATGAAATGTAGGATGTAAGACACAGAATTAGACAAGAAATCTGTAATTAGATTTTTTCAAAGTGCCTTGTCTGGAAATTTAAATATTATGTCCAATATGGAGAATGAAGCTTTGATATTTAGGTGAGTAACTTCTTCAAACCATGACAAAGCTGATGCATCAAGGTACCCTGTCTCCTTTTTAAAGCTTTATAGTAGTAAAGTTACCCAACTTCCCCTCTGCGGATCAGTAAAGGCATATCTAATCTTAAGTGCACAATGACTCATGTTTGTCAAACAAATAAAGCTTATTAATTAAGCTTACAATTAATTCATACTGCACATTTGCTATTTGTGTACACATTTTACATTTTCTTCATTCATTTATTTCATTCTTTACTTGGAAGGATCTACTGGTTTTGCATAACATGCATGCTGTAATTCATATGATTCCAGTCATTCTATTTATTCCTTTCATATGCTGCAGCTATACATTCATTTTAATTGTATTATATTATCTTAAAAACACTCCAAAAGGCACCATTTTAATTCGAAATCTACTTAAAAACTCTTCAAGCACAATTGCACCCTGGTTAATATCCAACTGATATTTGATAGTGGAGAGGCTAGAGCCATAAACTCTCCTCACACAAGCACTATCACTCCACCTGAAATATGCATCCACTCCATTACCAGAGAGGGATCCACTTAACCATACATATTCTCATTTCATAAATGATCTCAAGAGGCGTGGATATTTGAAATGGAGATACACTCAGAGACCTTGTGGGATCAGCTTCAATGTAGATAGAATAGTAACAGACACTTAACCAAGTTATTCAATTATTGATTTAGTGTGTGTAATCATACGTAGGGCTCAAGTCTTATTTATGTTCTGCGCAAATTATCTCCAAGGATACTCTGACATTGACTTTGGGGTATACACGCTGAATGAATAAAGCAGAGTTTTCTTCAAAGTTGTGAAGCTTGTGAACTGAATAGAAAATGCAGTCTCACCCCAGAAGCGCATGGAAACATATTGCTGTTCTGTGCACGCCCGACTTCATGGAGGTGTTTAGATCATGCAGCGGAAGAGGGCTTTCATGAAAACAACTTTGCAAAAACAGAAAAAAGTGAACTTTAGAATGTCGTGGTATATGACAAGCTTTTGAATAGGTGCCTGTCAGTAATCATCTTCACCTCAAATGTCTGTTGCTTATTGTGGTACTGGTCTAATTGGAATGCGTAGCACTACATTCCCTCCTTATACTGTAGACTCTGCACAGTCAAGTAGCTGCGATATTAACAGATATAAATATTATCAGACTATGTTGGTATGTGCGTTGTTCAGTCAGCTGATTATTTCCCAATTAATGGATTGATTGCTTTGTCTATAAAACGTCTGGAAATAGTGAAAAAAATGCTTATTGCAGTTTTCTAAAGCCCAGGGTGATGTCATCAAATTGCTCGTTATCCCCAGACTAACACTTTGAAACTTCAAATATTCAGTTTCCTCTTGAATGAGAAAAAAGTTCACATTTGAGAAACTGGAATCAGGGAATTGTTGACATGTTTGATTAAAACTGACATTAACCATTAACCAGTTATCAAAATAGTTGCAGATTATTTTACTGTCGATCGACGTGAATCTGAAGGAGTTCATTGACTGAGTCCATCTTTCGGCATACAGAGATCTACAGCCACTAATGTAGTTCTTCATTTATTTACTTTTGAATTTCACACTGATGTGCAGTGGTATGCAAGCTTTTATTACATGCCATGAAACCAATTTCTTTCAAGACGTGTGAATAATCTGTAGGAAGAAATGGTTACAGACTACATTCACACTCAGTAAATTAAGTTTGTATTTATACTCTATTGCAGTTACATTATGTTGAAGTGAAGATACTGCATGCATTTTATTTTGATTTATATGTTGTTTATTATTATTCTGTGTTGACAATATATGCCTATAACCACTGCTGTCTTATCTTTGGGGGAAAAAACAATATAAAATTGAAGAAATGCATGAGTAAAAGTTGTCTTGCCAAAAAATGGAAAATATATTTGTTTCTGCACAACTACAAGTCTTTAAGAGGTCTGTGGTTTATTGATTTACAGGTAAGCTGAAACCAAACCCAGTAACCGCAGACTATATAAAGAGCAAAGCTTGATCATGTTGGTTTAATTGCAGCAGCTGAAATGACATCAAGCCCCACAGGAGTGTACATTTGAGGAGATGCTAATGGCAGTTAGCTCAGCTGCCAGTTGTGGAGTATTGCGGGGAGAAATCTTACAAGAAAAGATAAACATAAATCCCCAGCACAACCCTTCAGACAAAAGAACAAAGCACAACAATATAATAAATTAAACAGGATGCCATCCTACCACTTCTGTCTCTACCACAGAGAAAACTACAGATGCTGTGGGGCAGATTATGAATAGGCCTGTCACTGTAACAGATCAGTTGAATGGTTGTTGTGTAGTTGTTAACCAAGCTTTGCTTGACAAATCACTGTTTGTTTTTGTAGGATTATTACTGTAATAATACTTTCATATTTACATATATGCAAAAACACACAATTGAGGTGCCAACTGTAAACTTTAGAAGAAACATTTTACAATCAAAAATGTTTAAGATTTTTGGCTCTGAAATGTAGTCAGGAGTGTCTGGAAAAGCAAAAAAAAAGGCTTGGTTTCTGGAGGCCAGGATTATACTTTCTGTATCTGCGTAGCTGAGAGGGTCCAAGTGACGCCTATTTCGTGACATGTCTGTGGACATCCAAGCATGTGGATTGTAAGCACCATGTGGATTGTAAGCTCCACTGTCACTCTGCTGTCTGTGTCAGTTTTGGATATCAGGAACTTCCGGTTTTAAGCTTCTAAGTTGGTAACCGTTGACCAGATCATTTCTGCAAATACAAATTTAATTTAGCTTATGCTAAGATACACGCAAATGTCTCTGTGAACCTACACAGAGAAAGGTTATATGTAACCATAGGTTGCATAGGATCAGATGTGCACACCCCCTAAATCTTAACGCGTCTTGACGACCTGTGTGTCAATAAAAAGTATGTATGTACGAGTTGTATGCGGAAGTACAAAAGAAACAGCCCTGCTAGTGTCTACAAATAACTGCAGGCCGGAAAAAGCATGTTTCAGCTATAAGTAGTTGGGAGATAAAGACTCTTTTTAGAAAGTGAATTTATTTTCTGCATTTGCAACACCACATAACAAATCCCCACACAGAGAACCTGTGAAGCTAAACAAAGCTTTCCAACTAACTCTTGTACACACACACACACACACACACACACACACACACATACATACACACTAGAGCCTGGATAGGGCCGAATTTTTCTGTCCGAACCCGGCCCGAGCCCGACAGAGCCGTGACCGAACCCGGCCCGAGCCCGACAGGCATTATGATATTTATGTCCGAGCCCGACACAGTTAAAATCTCGTTTTTTTTTTCTCATACTAATGACACATGTACGTTTGTTTGTGTGGAAAGACCGCTTTTATTAAGCAACTGGAAGGCATTCGGAAATGTCAACAGATGAGCGCATCAGCGCACACGGGAACAAGCGCACATTAATAAGCTGTTGAATTTAAAATGTTCAATGTGTTAACCTTTCCTGCTTGCTTCAATTCCGACCGTGATCAGAAAACCAGGGGACACTCGGTAGGCCTAGGGCCGACGTTATAAAACGTCGGGGTTAAAATCCTGTTTCTGGTGAGCAGATGAATGAACTTGGCTTTCAGTCTGGGGTATATCTCGGACACCGCATACACTGTTTACAAAACTTAAACTTATTCCACCAACTCTGCTCCGGTCGCATCTACACGTCTGCTTCCTCTTTTCTCTATCTCTCTTCTGCCCACTTTACACACACACTGAGCTCTCTTAAAGGAGCCGCAGCACCATTTTACAACAAATGCCTTATCGCGCTGATGTGACCGAGCCCGACCCAAACCCGACCATCATTTCTAAATATCTGTCCGTCGGGTACCGTCGTGACCCGTAGGCCTCGGGTCGGGTATCCATGCCTTAATACACACCATAAATCAGCAATGAAAATGATTGCTCCAGGGAAACTTCCTTGCCTTACAACATGGCTATATCACACCCAGAATACAAAACTCTCTTATAGCAAGAGGCTCTTCCTGTAACAGCCATCTGTTATCAACAACACTAGCAAGCACAGATATGACAGCAAAGGGATTTGAGATAAAAACATGTTCTCTGATCAAAAAGAGGCCTATTTACAGATTCATCAATGTGCACCAAAGGATTCACGTCAGAGCCTAGAGTCAGAGCAGAGGGCTCTACAAAATGCTGAAGTGTGTGAAGGAGCTGAACCGTTAATCACAGACGGAGCCTTGAACTGCATAACATTAAGGAGGAAGACAGGGAAGACATCAGAGGTGAAGTGATCACCATATTTTAGCAATTGGCTCCGGGGATACAGGAGCCAATTGCAGGAGTGAGTGATCGATGTAGTACATCACCTTGGTAAGTAGGTACTTTATGGCACGTCAAGGAAGCAAGAAAGATATATAGATGGACATAAATATATATGGACAATTTGAATCTATAGCACGCACGCACGCACACACACACACACACACACACACACACACACACACACACACACACACACTCTTGGTCTTCATTTGTTTAACATATCAAACTTTTGATGGTAGTAGCTATAAATTCAGGACAAGTGATATGATTTGTTATTTTATTTTTTATATTTTTTTTTTATCCTTTTAAACGTCATTAATGTTCTCAGTTTGGTTATTGGTAACTTTCTTTATGAATGGCCTATTTGACAACAAATTTTCACCATGTTTAAACATTCATACGTGTATGTAGTTAATTTGTATTTCTGTGTCTGTGCATAATATGGTTATACAACTTGAATGTTTTGCATGTATCTGCCAACAGTAAATATTACTAAATAATAACTTGAACAATACCAGAACCTTGTTTATACAAATAAGCCTCTCATAATCCTAAATTTGCATTTATGAGGTGTCAAGAAGCATCTGAATGCACTGTTGACTGTCTAATACTAATGAACAATCTCTGACAGCGACAGGCTTTTAAGTAGGCACACACAGGATACCTTTAATATGACTGGCACTGCAGGGTCGTGGTTTTGTTTACTGTACAATACACATTACTTTATTATAAGATACATTTGTAGCATAGTAGCTCAGTAACCCAACCAACATGGATCATGGATCCCACTCTGTTCAGCTAAAGGATTTCACTGTGTTTTCCCACTCAACCCTTTTGGATTCCAGCCATGCAGATTTTATTTTTTGTTTTCATTGTCCAGAGTGTAAGATATCCACCACTTAGTTTTCCACAGACCTTGCTGGCAACAGTTTTTAGGTAGAAAATAATGTAATAATAAAAATAGTAAAAAAAAAACAAAAACAAAAAACATCCACAGCGAGTTCTGTGGAGTATCCTGTGTTTGGAAGTTATTTTGAAAAAGTAATTCATTAATAATTGCTCATTGCCCTTCTAAAGTTGCCAAACCGTTACCTACCTGTTGCTCAACAAGAAAATAATTCCCTTTATTTATTATCTTACTTTTGTTGTACACATTGTTTTGTGTCTTTGCGTCTTACCATCAGTGAGCTGTCCTCTACGCAGCCTGAAAAGTCTTTTCACTTTTCCTTGTGTTACTACTTCACAACTGGGCAAAACTAATCCCAGCACTGATTGAGGAACCATTAACTGTGACGAGACAAGACTCAATTCTGCCATCAGTTTCGCATCTGCATGCAAGTGCTTTGACAGATTGCTTTGTCATGTTTGCTGCTATGCACAGGTGATTCTGACCGGGACACAATTTGCAGTATATGGTGATAATTTCATTTTTATGTGATACATATTCAAAATAATCACTTCACTTATCATAGCGGCAATCCTTCTCTGTAAAATTGTAATTTTGAATGGCCATTTACATTTGTAAATTTGAATGTAAACAGGTGGATGCCAACTCTTTATATCACGTGTGTTAATGTGTGTCCTGTGTATCTCCTGCCCTTAAGTCAGGTTTGAGTGTCAGTGGTGTGGTGCTTGATACTGTACCTATGATAACATGTGCCCCCAGTCTGGCCATGTGGCGGACTACCTCATAGCCGATTCCCCTCCCTCCTCCTGTCACTATGGCAACCTTGCCATCTTGTCTGGGCATCACTGGCAGAGGCAGAAGAGGACACGCAGATATCAGGGAGAATGTCTTTGATAAGAAAGCTGCTTCAAGACAGGCCGCTATTTCAAGACACAAGAAGTCCAGAGTAAGACCTGTAGATGGTCTGTAAAACTCAGATGAACTTTATCTGGGTTTTTACATGTCTATGGTACTGTATGTTCCTTAGTGTTCTTAAAGAATTTTGTACCCCACAGTTTCACTGTGTGGCTTTTATAGTGTCCTTAAATTAATATTTCTTTGGGACTCGTGAACTTGTGAAAACATATTAAGCTAATTTAATAATTAATTTGTACAGGTCCTCTGTAATGAAATCTATCATGCTTTTTGCAAATAAGTTAGCATCACAGTTAATAACAATTCATGTCAATTAAACACAAAGTTTTTTTTAATGCATACTGTTGACCTAGCATTACGTAATTTAGTCACCACCAATTAGGCTACACAAAATACCAAAATATTCCTATAAATATAGCCTAACTCCTGGAACACTATTGAGTGCACAACTGGAGCACTAAGTCGCTGCACTGCACTTTTCTTTTAGCAATATATTGTATGACATTGGTTGTGCAGCCGTGTTTACCAAACTGCGTTATAAAAAGTGGAAATTTAAACCCACATCAATTGGCGACAAATGTAGACGCTTTCAAGAACAAACTTTGAGAAGAGGAGGAACCATTAAGCTCTTCTGATGAATTCGGCAATGATAACATATAAAACAACGCTTTCTTTCCCTCGTGTTTCGACTTTTACACTTCTCTCTAACTGGCGTAACGTTAAGCTAACGTTATCTTTGCTAGCAATAACGCTACGTTAACGTTACTGCACTACGGTGACAGCCCACACCGAGATGGAAATTGCTTCTAGCTAAATACCAGTTATATATGTTATTTATGTAACATACCTAGCTAGTCACTACAATGTACCAGCGTTCTAGACTCACAAGACCATAACCGTTACGGAATGTGACACTGTCAAGGAAAGTGCACCACAGCAACTTATTGAGAGTTGAACCAACCTGGCAACCTGAAAGATCTGCTGAACAGCTGAACCAACAGAACCTTCAAACCAAGCAGGTAAAGTTTGATAATTGGTAGAAGATAAGACCGGATAGCTGATAACATCTCTGCCGTTCTGTCACGGACTGAGCAGTGCAGAGGAGCAGCAGCAGCTCCGGGTAAAAGGTGCAGTTCCGTCTATGGGATACGTTCCAATATGAGGTCGTCCATCCTCGCTTCCCTCCTTGTCGTACCTTTCAATAAATACTTACAACAGACAGATAGTGGAGGATGTTATTTCGGAACCTATTCACACTGAATTTGAAAAAAAAAAAAAAAATAGATTTTCTTGTTCTGGCAGCTCCCTGACTAGTTGACCATGAAAAGAACTAATGCCAGCCATCACTTATCTGTAGTGGTGGAATTAGTATATGATGGAGAGGTCTCGTCGCTGCTGCTTAGCTGCTTGATGTACCATATGACTCTTCTCTGTAGATCCATCCAGCATATTGCTCCCTTCTGCTAACTGACTACCTCATTAACTGCTGCCATATAGGTCACACATGACAGAAGCAACAGAAGCACAACACACAAGTTTGATGCATCATTTCCCAGGATAGGCTTTAAAGAACATGTTTCTGGAGCGGTGTAGCTCCTGTCTGCAGCTCTCCGGCTACACTTGGGCTGACTGGTGGATGTTAGGTTTTCCTCTCCTGGGATCACTTGAGTCCATCACACCAGTCTACTCTTATTACCATGCTGCTGTGATAATTAGTCATTTTCACTTCAGCTGTGAAAAAGACTTTAGTTTTTTAAGCCATCTGATCACTGACTATGATTTAAGCTAATCAGTCATGATGCATGAAACTATGCTGTGACTCAAATTTGTTGCATGTAGCCTATAGCCTATATCTAATGTATTTTCCATACATCATTTTTTAGATTTAATAATTATTAGTTCAAAGAAGCACGTATCATAGGATTGATTGCAGCTTCAGTAACGTGTGAAATCCTATTCCATTTCCAGAGATAAGCTTCTGACACTTCATGTTGCACACTATGGCTTTCAATCAGTATCAATACACCCTACTGAACATCTTGGACATTTCCCTGGGCTTAAAGAATCAAAATGTCAAGATTACTTTTTTTAATAATAAAATTTTTTTAATTAAAAACTGTGTGTACATGGAAGTGTTTACAGTAATTACATGAGCAGCTATATTGAATACAATAAGTAACAAGTAACCAATAAATACCAGACTTCACTTATGAGAGCATCCTTGTAAATACTGTATATGCTTAATGGTGTTTTGTTTTTTAATTAATGACATTTATTCATCCATCTCTATTTGAACAAGGCATACTCTACTACAAAAGCTGGGCTGAAAGTAGAGGAAAAGCCCAAATTTATGTAATTGATGAATGTGAAGCGACTAGGGATTGATTAAAAGCGCAAAGTTGTCATTCAACCTTTTTGAGTTAAATGAATGTTCATTTCGGTCTCTCTTGAAAATAGTGATACCTGCTGCACTGGGTCGTCTTTCCATAGCACAATGGTAAAATGCTAATAACCATCATTAAGTCAATTCAATCACCGAATCTACTGTATATCTTGTTGCCATTTTATATAGATGTATATCCAAAAACTACATAATAAATATATGTTGCAGCGGTGACCTCTAGCTCAACGGCCTTGGAAGCGGCCCGGGTTTGAATTCAACCTGCAGCTCTTTGTTGTGTCATCCCCCTCTTTCTTTCCCCTTCTTCTTTCCTACCCCATTAATCGTCTCACAACACCACCAATTTATCTAGTGACCATAGGCTAAATACTATAGAGCAAAGACTAAATACTGAACTGTATATAAAGTAGCCAATTTAAAACTATAGCTCCACCTTGAACAGCTATAACAGTAAAATGCTACATGCGCATTGTTGCATCAGATAATGTGATATATAATAATAAATGGTCACAGGAGCCATTTTTCTGCAGAAGTACTTTACACTTTAAAAGCTTTAAGTACATTTTGCTGATAATACTTCTGTACTTCAAATAGGATTTTGAATTTGGGACTTTTACTTGTAATGGAGTTCTACTTTTGTAAGGTATCTGAGTACTTTCACCACTGTAAAGTATAATATTTCTCCTATTCAACAATAAAGAAGGTGGATTGAAGTGGAACTTGAGCAGGTATAGCCACAAATGGCTGAACAGATAAAGAAAGAGCACCATGCATCCCATAATTCAACAGAAAATACAACAAAAAACAGGCAACATTTGATTGACAGGTGATTATCACACACCACAGGACTGAATGTTTGACCCAACATTTTTTTGACCAAATCAGAACATCCTTACGTTTACCTTTAAGCATAATATAGGAGCTATGTTCTACAACACAAATCTGAACAGACAACCTACTGCTGTGATGGATGTGATGCTGTGTTTAACTCACAGTGCAGGAGCCAGCTGTATTATCATTGGCACTCAAAATAGGCCAACCAAACTCTCCATGTCTTTCTTTTCAACTAAATTACAAGTCTGTTAAAGACAGCTCTGGGGCATTCATAATCACTTTCCTTTTTTTCTTTTGGCAGGGAAATCATTAGCATTAGTTTGAGTCTTGCCCACTATCCAATAGTTACGTAATGTCCGACTAAAACAGCAGCGCTGACAAGCAGTTGGCCCCAGTTATTAAAGTCTGCTTAGAAGGCAGTTAAATGAGCAACAAAAAGAGACTGTGTCATCACCACTGCACTGATGGAGGCTGAGCTGTGGTGGCTGTGTGTGTGTGTGTGTGTGTGTGTGTGTGTGTGTGTGTGTGTGTGTGTGTGTGTGTGTGTGTGTGTGTGTGTGTGTGTGTGTGTGTGTGTGCGTGCGTGTGTGTGTGTGTGTGTGTGTGTGTGTGTGTGTGTGTGTGTTCTGCAGCAGCCTGAGAGGTTGGGGGGTCAGCGAGGCGAGCTCGCCTGCTATTGTTTAAAGGAAATCGCATCTCACGCATGACTATGGGATGATTATTTGGGATGATGGGACATCAGGGAGACAGTCGTTTACGCACATAAACACACACACACACACACACACACACACAAATAAAGATTTGCGTAACACACAAGACATGCTGGGAACAGGACATGACAGGGGGGTGTGTGATGTAAATAACATGAACAGCATCAAAATAGCTCCAACCAACAGTCACCTAGTCTTATATGACAAGTGCTGGCTGGCTGCAAAGCCCAACATGTCTTGTTTGTAAATCCAGGCTGACAACAGCTCTACGGAATCTCTATATGTGTGTGTATGTGTGCATGCTGCCAGTTAAAATAATAATCTTTATTTCATGTTTCACAAAAATGTATTCCTGGTGAGAAGAGAAGGTAGATAGCTGGTAGTTGGATAATTTTAGCAGCAATGCCACTAACAGTTTTCAAATAGGACAGTTTTGACATGCTGTTCCTTAACACTTTACCCCATGTTTGTTTTTGTTACTGATCAACTCCTGCCCTGGGGAGATGGCAGGTGAAGTTTCATATTGGGAAGAAAGGGGATTTTCCAGATGTGTCACAGGCAATTTGGGTTCCAAAGTGCAACAGCTTGTGTGAATTGATGCTGTCTTTTTCTCCCAGCTTGAGCTGCCTCTTTCAGAGCTTTCCCTGGGAAGTCTCCTCCGTCTGAGAAGCAGGCAAACAAGGAAGGACTCACAGCTCATAGACTGAGCCAGAGCTGCGGGATACACAGTGTCCAGCCCCTAATGAGACGGCGGATGCGCATATATCATGTAAGAAAGACAAACCCATGGGGAATGCCCATGGTTTGTCTGTGTGAGTATACCTGGTTTGTGTAAATAGCAGCAGGTGTATATCTGTGTGTGCTGGTAACTGTGAGGAAGATGAAGAAATGCCTAAAGAAAGTATTTCTAGCAAGCCACCACCTGATACTCTATATCACTGTTGATGTACAGTATGTGTGTCATGTGTTGTCGTGTGTGAAAAAGAGGAGGGAATCCGTTACACCAATGTTGCTGGTAAAACTGGGAAGTATAGGAGAGAGTACACGTTTTTTTGCAATAATTAGCTGCTTTGTCCAAATAGATTTTACATGCACAACACTTCATGTCCATGTTTGAGCCAGTGAGCCAGTTCCAGTGTGCATACACCAAAAATAATGTTATTATTTAAACCCGTGATTTTCCTGCTTTGCCAAGTTAAAATGTCTGCTGTGAAAAGGGTCTATTAAAATTCAGAGGTGTTCATAGGCAGATTTTTTCTGTACTTTGTACAGAGCCAGGCTAGTTGTTTCTCCTTGCCTCCAGCCTTTATGCTAAGCTAAGCTAATCACCTGCTGGCTCCAGCTACATATTTACCATACAGACATGAGAGTGGTATTGATCTTTTCATCTAACAAAGATGATGAGATGATGAGTACTTCCACTTGTTGTTTACAGGAAGTCAAGATTATTTGTATAGGCCAGTACATACAGTGTCTCAGAGGGAGATATTTGCCCACAACAGCATGGGTATCCAACCCAGCCCCAGCCCTCTATGAAGACAGAAAGGGAAATACTCCAATAAAAACAAACATTAACACTTAGATCAAAAGTAAGAGAAAAAATAGAAGAAACCTCAGGAGAGGCGATTCAGAGAGCGATCCCCTCTCCACAAATGGTCGGAAGTGCACTGTAGGAGCCGAGGGTGGGATGAGGCAGTGGACTGTGCGTAGACAGATTTGGTAATTGTTGTGTTGCCTCAGCTACAGCCGCCACAGGCTTTCCATGGGGAGACAAGCCAAAGGCCAGCTTGTAAACATGAAAGTGAAACCTGCGATTTCTGCTTGTGTTTACAGTGGGCAACTTCACACAGCATATAACAACATCCTGGATTCACATCCGGTCTGGAACTCATGTCCCAGTCTGGCTACTCCACATAGCATTCGGGGATCGGGAGGAAAATGTGCTCTGGTTTTATGGCATTTCTTTAAACCAATCAGAATCGTCATGGGCGGTGCTAAACTCCGCACAGACCCGCTGTAAAAAATTGGTGTGAGAGACAACTCAGATTGGACAGATAGTCTAGTTAGCTGTCTCAATTTACCATGCAGAGATCTGAGGAGCAGTCAACCATAGTCCTCATAAATCCACCGAATTTAAAATTCCAACACAAAGAAAGCGGAAGGAAACAGAAAATACACGCATCCGGCGGAATTTCCAGCAGCACCTGAGCAAACCCGGAAGTGGAACGCGATGGATATAGACTACCCCAAAAGTAATAAATTACACTTTTATTTTTGGGACTGGGTAAAAGTAACTCAGGAAGAAAGCATGCAAGAGTTGTACATGTAATTTTGTTTAGATTGCTTGTATGTGATAATGTGCTACTATAAGGTTCTGATGAATAAATCTGAGGTTTTAATAGCTGCACTTCTTGAAAACCCATTGAGGGTTTCTTTTACCTATAATGTAATGTTACTGTGAGCTTCACACAGCTTTACAGAACTCATCAATATGTAACTTCCTTCAACTTGAACACACTATTCCTTGAACTGTATGGTCTTTGCTTCCAATTTTCAGGCTCAACTCCAACACTTGAATTACGCTTGACGGAAAGAATAGACCGTGCAGGTGCATAATCATGCGTCCTTTTATATACGTATAGCCCCTGGTTTAAAATCAAAACAAAGGCAAAGGAATTTCCTAAATACTATAGATAGTTCCAAATTCAATATGGTCTAGTTCAATTGGTTGTGGATGCTTTTTAGTTAGAAATCTATTTCCGTGTGCCTGTAAATGCAATTCTTGTGCAGAAATTTCAGTATTATGCATGCAAGTTTTGTGTGCTATTAATTCATCATGTTGGGACATGTGTGGATGTGTGTGTGTGTGTGTGTGTGCGTGTGTGCGTGTGTGCGTGCGTGCGTGCGTGCGTGCGTGCGTGCGTGCGTGCGTGCGTGCGTGTGTGTGTGTGTTCTTTTTTAACTATATTCGTGGGGTCCAAAAACCGGGAATACAGTATACTTGTGGGGTCCGGACAGCTTTGTGGGGCCAAAATGCTGGACCCCATAACTTTAAAGGGCTGTTTGAGGGTTAAGACTTGGTTTTAGGATTAGGGTTAGAATTAGGTTATGGTTAGGGTGATGGTAAGGGTTAAGGTTAGGAATTTAGTTGTGATGGTTAAGGTTAGGGTAAGGGGCTAGGGAATGCATTATGTCAATGACAGGTCCCCACAAAGATAGTGAAACGCACTATGTGTGTGTGTGTGTGTGTGTGTGTGTGTGTGTGTGTGTGTGTGTGTGTGTGTGTGTGTGTGTGTGTGTGTGTGTGTGTGTGTGTGTGTGTGTGTGTGTGCTTATGTTTATCAAATAGATCCTAACACTGTTTCTCCTTACTGTCTTTAGGAAGTAGATGCCTTTCCATTAGTAGATGTAGAATGAGGAGCAGTGGGAGGGATATTTGCTTGCACCAATTAAGTATGTCATTAACTCTGTGCAACACTCTCACACACACGCACAAACAGACACGCACAGTATTTAACACATTTAATTGAGTCTGTGAGTCAGTGTGTGTGCCTCTGTTTCTGTCTGAAACCTGTTGTGAGTGAGAAAGGACTGTGAGGAGTCTCTCTCATTCTTGCTCTCTCACTTTCTGTCCCTTACTTCAGGGCTATGTGCACACAGAGAGACTTTAAGGTGGTGTGTGTGACTGTGTGTAACACATACATACAGTCACACATTTTGTTTTGGGTGTGTGATTGTGTCAGAGAAAATTTAATCTGAATGGGATGCCGCCCCCGATTATGTGTGGTGTATGTGTGACAGTAAGATCATTAAAGCATTTAATACAAAGTCTCCACTAATATAATAATAATAATAATAATAATAATAATAATAACAATAATAATAAATTGAATTTATATAGCGTTTTTCAAGGACTCAAAGTTGCTTTAATATTACCTTCATCCACCTTAAATCACAGCAGATGAGGGCTGGACCAGTATGGGTTATTGGGTGGCAAACAACACTTTTGGCTAGATTTAGCTATTTAAATGTGACCATTTTCAAACTAAGGCCTTGCCAAGAATTCAAAAATACTCTGTAGTGTTTCTCCATGAAGTTCATACTAAGTTTAATAAGGGGAGATAACATAATTGCATGAAGGATGACACAAATGTCTCATTATAATTAATACAACTTACAGTTTTCCCATAGGAAACCAGTGCAGATGCTAAATATATAATCACCCCATCACATCTGTTTTATGAGAAGTGGTTGATACAGACAGGACCAGATGTTAAATAAAGATAACAGCAATAATGCATCAGTATAGCTCTAGATTCAAGTCCTGGTTTGTTAATGTTTACCAGTATTGATTGAACTGTCCACCTGGCCAGAAGGATGGTGGTTGTGTTTTATGTCTAATGTGGTGTTTCCCTTCCAGCCTGTGCTGAAATGCTAATAATGTATGCTGTTTGGGCTGGAGGGAGTCCATTACGTTGACTGTATCACATCTTTGTCCATCAAGGGACACACACTGGGGGAATGTCGACAAAAAAGGAAGGAAGAGTGAGTGAGAGGGGGAGAGGCCTGCACGCATATTCTGGGAAAAGTGTGTGTGTGTGTGTGTGTGTGTGTGTTCAGTGTGTGTGAGTGTGTATTGAAACACAGCAGACACGTGTCACCTCAGCTCCTGTGCCGTCAAGCTAAACTGACATAAACAGCCCCAGGCGGCCCTATCAGAGATGGACTTTACATAACGGCTGAGTCACACACAATCTATTTTTATGGCTTTAAGGTGTGTGTGTGTGTGTGTGTGTGCGTGCGTGCGTGCGTGCGTGCGTGCGTGCGTGCGTACGTGTTCCAGTGCTACAATCTTTCTGAGAGCAGATTTGAGTTTTAGACCTTTAGAATGAGGGCATTTTTGTGATGTCATCCTGACCAAGCTTCACTCCTTTAAAGCGCCGTTTGAGAACTCAGACTTGGTTTTGAGGTTAAGGTTAGAATAAGAATCAAGTAAAGGGAGGCTGGGGGATGTAGGGCTTTTTTAAGTGTTTTGGGGGAACTGTTTGCCTTTATGAGAGTACATTCGAGAGCTGATAGGAAAGGAGAGGAGAGATGTGCAACAGGATGCCCCAGGCATGTAGTGCTGATGGTAGTGAATAAGTCAGGATGAGAAAAGGTGTCAAAAATCAGTTATGTGAAGTAGAAAAAGGAGGCACAGAATAAAAGCAGTTGATGTCTGCCCAAAATTCCTTTATTCCTTTATTTGGATCTCCATTAGCTGCTAAAAATGTAGCAGCTACACTTCCTGGGGTCCACAGAGAATACCTGTCCTCTGTCTCTTTACTTGTTAGGGTGAGTAAACGTTAGTAAGTAGTATAGGCCAGGGATTTTTTAGGTTGACACCATAATCAATATTTTAAAAGTTTACATGTAGTAGAATTGTGCCCTAGATATGTAATGAGAATGACATTATACTTTATTTGAAAAATACACTTTCTTGTGGAGAAACTAATGGCGATACTGTTTCTAAACTAAACTAAATTCAGATGATTTATCATTTGGACTCCAGTAAGTAGTGAGCACTAAGGAGTTAATACCTCCACCGAGGCTGAACAATCTAAATTTGTTATGTTAATGATAGAAAATGTTTAGAAATTGTAATCTGCTTCTGGATATGCATTAGAATATAAACAGTTATGGAACAACTATACTTGCCCCAGTGCAGTAGTTCATGTGAAAAGGTAAAAATGCTCTATATCACGAGGGCCTTGTTAAAATCCCTGGACCTGTATCTGTTCCAAATAGTACTCACTTCTTCCTTGGCCTATAGCCTAACTTTTTGCAAGATATCCCGCTCACTAACAAACAAACAAACATATCCACAAGCTAATAATGTTTTTTAACAGAGCCTAACATTTATGGATGTAAATTCAATTAATTAGCCTAAATGTAATTCACTTCAATGAGCACACAGCTATGAGGTTAGGATTAGAGGCTAGGAGAATGAATGTAGTCACTGGAGGGTCTTCGAAACAGAGAAACACACAAAAACTGAACTCAAAAATGACACACCATCCTTAAATTATTGTCCTACTTCACTTTGCACAATATTTAAACTTGTTTTAAACATCTTTCAAACATTTAAAATATCAAATAAATACCATATATAAGATAATAACTGCTACTAGTATTTTAACAGTCTAATATATGTCATTTTTATGTCTACATTACCCATTACATTATCCAAATCACGCAAAGGAGAGGGTTACTAAATTCCATCTTGAATAATGTCAAATATGAGAGTGTATTTGATCTGGATTACCAGGTGAAAAGCAAAATTCCTCAGGATAATGCAGCCTACTGGGAGTCTAATGAATATTTCAACATTGTTTACATGTAACTATTATTTAACACTGTGTAAATAGCACATGTTTAATACAGTATGGGGACAATGCTTTAACTCAACGAGCTATGTTCAAGTCCCTGTACCATGAAATATCCACTCATACTGGAGTGTCCTTGAGCAAGACACTGACCCTCCAGCTCCAGTGCTATTGACCCTGACTTCTGACCTCCAAGCAAGAAAAGAGCTTACATAGATCCAGAAACTTTATTGCTAATGTAGGAAAGAAACTTTAATTCTAAATACTGCAACGTTTAGGTTACATTTCCAGATTTTTTGTAAATCAATAAAGTTTTGTGTGAAAAGTGTGATATTTTCATTTATTTAGTAGCTAGACGTTGTTGTATATTTGATTATGGACCGACTAATGATGGAGGTCTACAGCATTTGTAGCTCAATTATCAGTTTGCTAAATATTATTTTTAGCTCTTCAACTCTTGATGGACAAATGTTGAAAAATGGAAATATGCAAAAGAAAAGCATTATTGATTGTGGGTTGTTTTTACCATCAGATGTTGATGCAGCTTCTGCTCTGTGGCCTGAAACGCCACATCTCAGTAACCCAAATAGAAAATCCTGACCTTTACAGTCACATGTATAGTTTGATGATGGGAAACCTCTCTGATTATCTATATTTATGAAGGCAGTATAGGACTTTATCAGCATGGGGGTCTAAGCGCTGCGTGTCTGTCCATTCAAAATTATTGGTGATAACGAATAGCTGATGGCAACACACACTCACACACAGACACACACACACACACACACACACACACACACACACACACACACACACACACTTTGTTATATACAGTTTATGAACATTATGAGGCCAGAATACGATAACAAATCCCCTCTCCACTGCCTCAGGCTTCAATAATTTACTTTTATCCCTACATATTTCATAACGTCAATCTCAACTGAACTTGAATCTATCAATGTGTATTAACATTCAAGCATTCTGAAAGAAATCTTTCAGTCTGTGCCTGCCTGCCTCACACACAGCATCACAGCTGATATCACTATGTTGTATATGTAGGATACACTGCGTATCACACGTATGAGTTATGACAAAAAAGATAACATAAGAAAACCAGAAAAAAAATGTACTTCATACAGCAGTAAAAGTTGGACAAAATTAAGGTAAAATCTGTTCATTGGCATTTTGACAGTCCTTAATGATTAGAATTATTGTTTAATTAAGTTTTTTAGGTCACACATAAACCATTACCTCTGCCATTACAAAGTTAGTAGGCTACACTGCAATATTACAGTTTACACATGTATTTAATGAAGGAAAATATTTCCAATAAATTTGAGTGAATTTCAGTAATGCTCATGTACGCATGCAAAGGCACACACACACACACCTACCTCTCCCATGCTGAGTCCCTCTGAGCCTTCCCTGCTCCACTTTTTTTTTTCATCCGTCATTCTGGAGCATGTCAGTGTTTAACCCCCTCCCACGCTGACTCACACACACACGCACAAATACACCTTTTCCCCTTCTTTCCACCTTAACACACACTGCCGGACACACACACAGCCAATCCAGGGCACAAGTTTAAACAGACAGACACCAACAGTTGAAGCAGTTGTGTGCGTGTTGAGGGGTGATACAGAATGGTTGTATATCTACTCATGGCCGACAGGAATCATTTTGTAGTTTGGTAAAAGAGGGCTTCTGCCATCCCACCAAACTCTCTCCTTTTCTCCACGGGAGAGTTTAGGAGGCTGCTTGGTTCCATCCTCGCTGCATCCAGCATTTAGGCTGCTTATGGATTTTTAACTAGAGTGTGCAGCGCCCATAGTTCAAAATAAGAAGGTTTAAAACTTTTAAGCCTAAACCTGTACTTTCCCGTTGAGTGAGGGGATATGCTCAGCTGTTTAAATCCTCAGGGGTATTTAAGGTAGAAAATAGTGACGTAAAAAAATAAAAAAGGTGGCTAAACTGTGAGCTGCAGTCAGAGAATATCATTCAGCAATCAGGGATTAACTAACCCTTTCCCCCAGTAAAAAGGCCATCCTTGTGTTACATCAGTATGTGTAAGATAAATATTATTAAGATTCAGAGGAACCTAAAAAAGATGAGCAAACTCTTTTGTGCAAATAAGTCATAGATAAACATAGTGTTGGTAGGCATCCTCATATTCCTGCTTAACTGTCCTAAAAACCTTTTTAAAAGCAACATGTCCTTGGTGTGTCCTTCACATTATCCACTTTTAAATGAGTACAATTTGTTAATTTTCCTGGTTCTGAGTTGCTGTAAATTAAAACAAAATGTTTTGAGACCCAGATGAAAACTGGCATCATATCATATCTCACATATTTAATAGCTTTATGGACCATGTGACAGCATGTAGGCATTTGGAGCCAACGTGCCTGAAATATTGAGAAGTCCTTCATTAAGCGTGACCAATAGATGCTGTGTGTGTGTGTGTGTGTGTGTGTGTGTGTGTGTGTGTGTAAAAGTAAATGTAAGAGCATCTTCCTAAACTAAGATTGGACATAGCATGTTGAACAAGCTCATGTCATGGGGAATATAAATGCGCTATGCGTAAAAGCATTAGCGTCGTATTCATGATAAGGAGTCAAAAACACGGCACAAAACAGATTAGGAATAAAACGCACAGGAGCCAATAGAGCTAATCCTGTTATCTCGTTTGATGTAAAATGCCAATGTGGAAGCATCCTCAGAGACCAAGATGAACTGAACATGAACTATGCTGCAGCGGCTATAGGCTATTGGCAACCTCATGTAAACATTGTTGTTCTTGACCTTAAGGGACACCCACGCCGTTTACCGCAATGTCACTGGCGGTCTTCGTGCTCCATTAATTGAGAGCCCGCACACGCGCGCCCGCACCGTTCTCCGTTTTTCACCAGTTCGATATCCTCCTGATGACATTGTATCACCTTTGAGTATTCACTGTCAGTTACAATCCCGGGTCTGTAATACATAAGCCGGCACTGATAGATGATCATTGTCAAGTTGAACATAAAGGAATTTGGGGCTTCGGGATACCGGGTGCCGGTGGAGACGCACTTCGGTCATCACCTGCCTTCTAACCAGAGCGCATTTAACATTACGCACGACAGGAAAGCGCGCGTGTACACACACTAATACACAGACATATGCATCCACAGATGACATAGAAACACGCATACACATCAAGAAAGACAAGACAAAAAGAAGACAGCAGACTTACAGGATGACCCTGGGCTCTGCGGGCTCCGCTCTGCGCCCCATTGTGAAATTCCTGTTATTCCCGTTGAATCCTCAAATGCCGTGGTCGCAGTCCACGTCTCTGCAAATGTACCAAAGGATCACATAGAGGATGAGGAGTATGGCGAAGATGAAGAGCGCTACTAGAATGGCCTTGGTCACCGGAGATATGAACGACTGCATGTCAGGAGCAGAGCCGGGCAGAGCGGCGTGGGGCTCCGCGTCCGTCTGTCCTCAGTCTGTTATCTCTCTCGCTCTCCACCTCTCCTCTCCGTCGCTCCGGTAGCAACTGTTGAGGACTGAGCCCGGGGCTTTGCCGTGCACGAACACACACATGTAGAGCCTGACGCACATGCACACGCACTCCGTGACGCGAATTTCTACTGGCGATCCAGGCGCGCAACGCGTGGGGGGATTTCCCTTGCTAGAAGCGGCGCAGGATTGGGCTGTCTGTCCCCAGATCCAGTCTCTCTGGCTTCCTGTCGCACATCAGAAGAGACAGAATGATAACAGTCACAGTTCGTTCAAAGAAGGTTGCACTACAAAAACCCGATGAAATTTAGCAGGTGGATGTTTAGATTAAACCCAGCAGAGACGTTTCTAGGACACAGCATGGAGAAGTCCTAAGTTGTGCGTGAGCTTCTGACGGCAAACAGGTTGATTAGTATTCCTCACAGGGGTGTGTGTGTGTGTGTGTGATGGCACTGAATGACAGACTATCATCTTATCACGACCCTCAACATCCCTTTTGCGGCAAAACTGTCAGTCGAAGGATTAAAAGATGGATCCAGATGGTTTTTGCATTAAACCCACTTCCACTTGATCTGCTCTTTATTGCTAATTTAGACCTAGGCCTACATAGCCTATGTGTAAAACAAACACAATAATCCCATGAAAGATGGTCTACAAATGTCAGAAACTGTTGTCAAGTCATAGTAATAATGCAGGATATAAACTAGGCCGATTAGGCTAAATATGACAAGGTGACAATTTGATAGGCTAAAGTTTTTTTTCGAAGGGGCATCTGCTTTGACGAACATATAGGCTAGGCTTACCAAATCTATAGTGGCCCTTTTGTAAATTACTGTGCAGATCCACCTGGCCGTGTGACATTTCTGTCTATGGGTGACGTCAAGCGACTTTAACGTGCCCGCAAAGCTATGGAAAGCATCCCGGGGAGGCGGTGCTGCATTTGAAAAAATGCTGCGCCTCAAAATTTGCCCATCTTTATGCAAATTAATCCGTTGAACGCGGCACGACTATCCAATAGAAGTAGAGCACAGGGGAGACTGGGAGAAGTCTCTTGCGGGTCCTTTGTTCTAGACATCCCACTACAAAAACGCTTAGGAAACTTTAGTTCCGAGTAGCGAAAATGGACGCGACACCACGCTTCAGTCATGTCGCAAAAGTGGATCTGCAGCGTTAGCCTTGGCAGGGGTGGCAGGTAATGTAGACTTAGGTAAGTTTAATCAGCAGTTTCCAGCACCCTAGTTATAATGTTGTTTTTTTAATATAGTGCCACCTACCGTACCGGAGGCTGCATTTTCAGGACCGCACTTCCAGGATTCTAGTTTTTCAATTCAACGCCACCTACCGAATTGGATGACCACAAACGATTAAACGGTTCATTCTACCCAAAAGCTACTTTCTGTCCAAATATTAAGTTTAAAAAGGGTTTTCCATCCAGATACTACTTTATGTCTTGCAATTTAACTTGAGTTCCATGTTGGACCATTTCTGTAATTAGCACAGTAACAGGTAAAATAAAGATGTTCTTTTTAAAATACATTTTAATTGAAAACAATAATATTAAAATTGTCACAACCCACCCCACCCAAAAGAGAAAAAAAGCAATCAAATAAGTCAAAAAAGTTTTTAATTTGGCATTTCCACATAACACTGTTCTTCATATAACATAACACTCAACAGTCACAACAGTTCGTGCAAGAGAGAGAGACAGAGAGAGAGACGCAAGAAAAAAAGAAATTAAGTTTTATTAAAGGTGCTCTAAGCGATGTTGGGTGACGTTCAAAGTATTGTCAAACAAAACGAGGCTAGCTCGCCCCTCCCTCCTCTTCATCCCGTCCTCTTCCCCTCCCTTCCGTGCTTCCATGCTCTAACCCCCCACCCCCAAATCCTTCTTGTCGGTTATTGGCTGGAACCATAGACTGTATAATATTAATGGACAAAGCATCCAGTTCGGCGAAGTGCTGCAAATGTGGAAGTGCCTTAAACCTGCATTCTATCTGAATTCCAGCATGGGGTGACACGTGCGGTTGCAAAAGGAGGTCGGTTTCTGTAGAAGTCTATGAGAAAGTGACCCACTTCTCACTTGATTTATTACCTCAGTAAACACTTTGATAATGAGTTTATGGTCTCAATCGCTAGTTTTAAGTCTTCTGCAACACAGAATGATGTTCATTTTTTGAAATATGGTCTCGTTGATTTTAAAATCGGCGATAAAGCAGGGGGTGTTTTAGGGCGTGGCTATGATGTGATTGCCAGTGAAAGTGTGTAACATAACGTAGAGTGTAAGGGCTTCTCCCTCACTCCTCCCTCTCGTCTAAAATCGTCACATCCGCAACCAGGACTCATAGCAGATCTCCACAAACCAATGAGTGACGTCACACATGCTCTGTCCATTAATATTATACAGTCTATGGCTGGAACGCTGGAAGACCGTTTGTTATGTTTCGTGGTGCAGGTTGGCCAGTTTGTTTTTGTTGCCATTTGTGGAGCCTGGGCTCTACAGAGACCGTGTGTTTTTACAGTGTGTTCAGGGGACAGGCAGCTCGCGGATAGTGAGGAGATGTTTGCTGTATGTGACAAAACATGTTGTAGCCTAAAAAACACGTGACTCTCCTCACGGATGACTGAGCTTCTCACCCTATCTCTGAGGAAGACACCAGCCACCCTCCTAAGGAAACCCATTTTGGCCGCTTGTACCCTGGATCTCGTTTGTTCGTAGGTGAGGGTAGGAACGAAAATTAACCGGTAGATCGAGAGCTTTGCCTTCTGGCTCAGCTCTCTTTTTCGTCACAACGATGCGATAAATTGAATGTAATACCGCCCCCGCTGCGCCGATTCTCCGACCAATCTCCCGCTCCATTGTCCAAACAAGACCCCAAGGTACTTGAACTCCTTCACTTGGGGTAAGGACTCATTCCCTACCTGGAGTAGGCACTCCATCGGTTTCCTGCTGAGAACCATGGCCTCAGATTTAGAGGTGGTGATCCTCATCCCAGCCGCTTCACACTCGGCTGCGAACCGATCCAGTGAGTGCTGAAGGTCGCTGGCCGATGACCACATCATCTGCAAAGAGCAGCGATGAGATCCCCAGCCCACCGAACTGCAACCCCTCTCCACCCCGACTACTCCTCGATATCCTGTCCATAAATACTACAAACAGGATTGGTGACAAAGCACAGCCCTGGCGGAGGCCAACCCTCACCTGAATTGAGTCAGACTTACTGCCAAGAACCCGGACACAGTACTCACTTTGGTCATACAGAGATTGGATGGCCCTGAGAAGGGACCCCCTCACCCCATACTCCTGCATCACCTCCCACAGTATCTCCCGGGGGACCCAGTCATACGCCTTCTCCAGATCCACAAAGCACATGTAGACCGGATGGGCATACTCCCAGGCTCCCTCCAGGATCCTTGCAAGAGTGAAGAGCTGGTCTGTTGTTCCAGGACAGAATCCGCATTGTTCCTTTTCAACCTGACGTTCCACTATCGGCCAAACCCTCCTTTCCAGCAACTTGGAGTAGACTTTACCAGGGAGGCTGAGAAGTGTGATACCTCTGTAATTGGCACACACCCTCTGGTCCCCCTTTTTAAACAGAGGAACCACCACCCCCAGTCTGCCATTCCTTAGGCCCGCCGCCTCACACCCTGGGCAACTCCGGAGAAGAAAAGAGTCCAACCCCTATCCAGGAGTATGGTTCCAGAACCCAGACTGTGCGTAGAGGTAAGCCCCACCGGATCTAATTGGTAGCGCTCCACCTCCCGCACAAGTTCCGACTCCTTCCCCCACAGAGAGGTGACATTCCACGTCTCCAGAACCAGCCTCTGCCACCCGGGTCTGGTCCATCGAGGCCCCTGACCTTCACTGCCATCCGTGTGGCAGCGCACCCGACCCCAGCGGTTCCTCCCACAGGTGCAAGCTAAAGACCCGCTGTCAGCATGAATAAGAATTCTAGTCGTTTCTCAAAGTCTAGGATCCTTCCTTGGAAGTTCTGGTCCTCCAAAGTACAATCTGCGGCATGGATATATATATATATATATATATATATAAGAAAACAGGGAAATCACACATTATTTGTTGACTTTGAATGCCGCCACACCGCCCACTACACTAAAACCCAGGAAACATAAATGCACATCCAAACATTACCAGAACATCATTAAAACATACTTCGACGAAGACAGGAACCATTCAGAACACAGTCCCATGGCCATGAGCCTTTGCATTGCTTCAGCGCAGAGTACAACGGCGTCCTGTTGGCCATTACAGTATTGTGCACACAACTACGCTAAAGTTAAAGCATATACAGACCCCCGTGTATTCCCTGTTTTTTTTCTCCCGTGTATTCCCTGTATTAGCCTACTGCTTTGTCGCTATGACTACCTTCTCCACCTTTAGCGTTTATTTACGTCTTTTGAATGAGCCTCTGAGGCACTGTGGCCACTCTGTGTTCGTCTGTTTGGTTTGGTTGTCATGGTAAAGTTGTCATATCCTAGTTAGCGGCAACGAGCGCGTCCTCAGAGCAGTTTTACCAGGGATCAGGGCTACCCGAATCTACCTCCCTCACACATTAGCCTACCCAAACCTCCACCTCACCCGCCGCCTGAGCCTAGGCCTACAGTGCCTGACAAAAGTCTTGTCGCTTATCTAAGTTGTAGGAACAACAAATAATAACTTGACTTGTAGTTGATCAATTGGAATCAGAAATGGTTTATATGAAAGGCAAAGGCTTCTGGATTATGCTTATTATACCAAAATAAAGTTTTGTATCATTCATTGAGTTTTATCATTGAATTAGGACAGAAAGGTCAGATTTGGCTTGGACAAAAGTCTTGTCGCATACAAAAATACAGCAATGTACGGTAGAAATTATACTTTATTGTGAATACACAAACATGCTACAATAACATCAGAGCATACGTAAAGTCATGGTGCCTTGGGAAAAAGAAAATGAGCTTGGAGGACTACATCCATACGTCTCGGCAATGACTCAAATAACGTATTGATGAAGTCATCTGGAATAGCAAAGAAAGCAGTCTTGCAGGACTCCCAGAGTTCATCAAGATTCGTTGGTTTCATCTTCCAAGCCTCCTCCTTTATCTTACCCCAGACATGCTCAATAATGTTCATGTCTGGTGACTGGGCTGGCCAATCCTGGAGCACCTTGACCTTCTTCGCTTTCAGGAACTTTGATGTGGAAGCTGAAGTATGACAAGGTGCGCCATCCTGCTGAAGAATTTTCCCTCTCTTGTGGTTTGGAATGTAATGGGCAGCAATAATTTGTTGATACTTCAGGCTGTTGATGTTGCCATCCACTCTGCAGATCTCTTGCACACCCCCATACTGCATGTAACCCCAAACCATGATTTTTCCTCCACCAAACTTGACTGTTTTCTAGGTGAATCTTGGGTCCATGCGGGTTCCAACAGGTCTTCTGCAGTATTTGCAGCAATTGGGATGCAGTTCAATGGATGAATCATCAGAAAAATCAACCTTCTGCCACTTTTCCACTGTCCATCCTTTCACCAAGCTGTGGGCCTTTGCAAATGCAACACACTTTTTTAGTTGTCTGTCTGTTTTAGTTGTGTTTAATGCTGGTTTGTGAGCACTAATTCGGCCATGGAGGCCACTGCGTGAGAGAATTCGACAAACTGTTGTTATAGATACAGGGGTTTCTGGTGGCCAGCCCAGAAAAAGGGCTGGCCCTGGACTGTCGAAGCAACAAATGGTCCTCTCTAACAGTTGTCTTATGGGGTCTGCCTGACCTGGACTTGTCATGAACTTCACCAGTTTCTTCAAATCTTTTTCTTATCCTTTCCACTTGACGTTTGGATACATTGAAGATGTCTGCCACCTCAGCAGCAGACTTGGTCTTCAGGCTCTTGATGATCAGCACTTTGGTCTGTGGTTGAATCTTTGGCATGTTATGAGAGGTCAGGTTGCACTTCACATGAAGGTCTGGTGTGCTGGAGTTCTTTTTATACACACCCAGGAATGTGTTAATTACAGTATTTGTCACAGGTGAAACTCTAATCTGTGATTGGTTGAATCATATAAAGACACAACAAGACTTTTGTCCAAGCCAAATCTGACCTTTCTGTCCTAATTCAATGATAAAACTCAATGAATGATACAAAACTTTATTTTGGTATAATAAGCATAATCCAGAAGCCTTTGCCTTTCATATAAACCATTTCTGATTCCAATTGATCAACTACAAGTCAAGTTATTATTTGTTGTTCCTACAACTTAGATAAGCGACAAGACTTTTGTCAGGCACTGTACATGATCACTATCACCCAGGAAAATTAGAAAATCTGTGTTTTTTTCGTTGTTTAACTATTGTAGACCTCATCTGGAAATTCAAACACCCCATAGCTATAGACTGAATGAAACTGATGTTTCATGTAGCCTCTAACCCATTAGGGTCGTGCTTAATTTCGGCATGGATTCTATCAGATGACCACAAATCATATGTAGCCACACAGGCTATTAATAGAATTCATTATCTCTGCCTAACCATATGTTGATAACCTATAGCCTACATATTAGCCTAGGCCTATTTCAAAAATCAACACAAAATCTGATGTTTAAGAAATTACATTAAGACACTATTATTAAATATAATTTATAATATAATAATGGAAGTAGCCAAACTGAAGCATGAGGTAACATTATCATCAGCAGTGATCAGGCCCAACCAATATTAACCACTAGATGGCGACAAATAGTTTATTTAAAGTCTTGAAATGTGATGGTGTATTTGATTATTCGGCACACCATCATTACACTGTAGGCTTGCATAACAATCATGAGAGCTAAACGGGTTTAAGACGCACAGCAGGTAAGATGAAAGTGCAGCTTTAATAGTTGACATATAAAGTGTGCGCTACTGAGACGTATGTTGTTTGTCTCAGTTAGCTTTACTAGCAGGCAATAACATTGGGGCCTATTGAGCAGAGTGGCTGAGGAAGCTTGAGGCGATAGCGCCAAAGCGAACAAGCCCTGCTGACAAGTTTGGTAAAATGTACAAACGAAAGTTGTTTTTTGTGCCATGTATAGCCTTTGATGTGAGCTAAAATGTATTGTAGAATACTGCACGTCTAATGCTATGAGGATGCGACGTTTTTACAGCATTACAGACCAATGTTTGCAGCAACTTGCTAGCAGCTAGCTAACTAGCTTCAAACAGGCCGTAGAGGTTTTTCAAGTCGGTGCAAGGGAAATAGAACTTCCGGTCACAGCCTTCAATGTAAAGCATTTAGTGATGCACTTGTTTCGCCTCATCCAAAAGGCTTCTTCAGTTCTGACTGACTAGTGGGGAGTTCCGGATATTTAGCTAACCTCTGTTGGTTTGTGTCACCTATGGGTCGTTAGTCACATGAGGGTCATTGAGTCATATGGGAGTCTGAAACTCCCCACTGAGAGGCGAAACGTCTTCAAGAATTTCTCACAATTCTAGTTAACCTTTGCTTATCACAGATAATTACAATGACCTGGATGACTAAGAACCTTCACAGACATACGGACTATATTGTTGTTTCGAGAAAAAAACATTCGTAATGGTTTCAAATTAACCTAAAAGTTACCCAAAACAATTGCCAATGAGAGTGGTTTGTGCTTAACTCTTCATTTATATGGTTAATAATGTTTGTGGCACAGTTATAGAGGCAGCATTCGTATGTTTATATGAACAATTTGTATTAATAGTTACAATGTATTGTCTATTCGGTTTGTCCTAGCCAGTGTGCTCATGTGTAACGTTAGTGGTGAACGAGCTTTAATTTTGAAGGCACATTCGCCTCTTTTCCTGCGTCTCTCCAGGACTTGTTGTAAATGTGATGTAGCAGCCTTGACAAGCGCGGCTAGCTCGCTGGCTAGCAAGATACTTAACCCACTTAACCTAAGTGACACAGTGAGTGTGTTTACATATGGGAATAAGTGGTTGTTTGTGTGTGTTTAAACCGTGACAGATGCTTTCCTGCTAGGGTCAGTCTATATTAGCTACTTAGCCAAAACTGTTATCAAACGGTCCACAAATGCTACGTTAGCTAGCGTTAACGTTAACGTTACCGTTTTAAGACCAAGTGATTGCTAGTTAACTAGCTAATTCGGTCTTGTTGAAGTGTAACGTTAACGTCAAGTAAGGGAAACACAAGTGTAATGTTGCAGCTAGAAATGCATAGCTGGTTTTCTAACTATATAGGTTCTGGAAATATCAAGTTGTCAACGTAGACTGACATTTATCCGTATTTGAAAAAATACATTTAAACAAAAAAAAAAAAACGTGCTTGGCTTATGAGTAAAGTAGAATAATCTACTAAAAGCAGAATATTACTTAAAAACATTCTCATCTTTCCGAGCTTTTTCACGGTGCTTGCTATCACGTTACACTGTAAAGTGCATATTGTAAGATAAGATCACAGAAACAACAGCTGACCCAGTTGCAAAAGTTGACACATTACTGAGAAGAAGCATTGTACATGCAATATCTGTGGGACTGAGTGGGATCATACGTCTTAATGTTTTGTAAGGTTGTAAATCATATTCTTAGAGCTACAACCCTATATGTTCAACTAGTTAATGAAACCTACTGGGACTAGAATATAAATCATATTTATAGCAACAGAGCCCCTGAGACCACCTACATGGTTGGGGAAACTCATGCCAATCAGGCTAGAGCAGCTAGTGTTGTTGACTTGTTCTTGCTGGGGTTCAGTACCAACATGGTGCCAGGAATTGGGGTTACCTTTGCACAATAAAATAATAAGTAACCATCACAATTTTAAAAAGGTCAGTTATGGGCTTATGAGTAACTTGAAATTGTAAACTTACCACCCTAGTTAAATCTTAGTCACTTTGACTCCTGCAACTTTGTTATATTCTCATTAAGAATCACATTGGAAATGTTTTTTTTTTTTTTTTTTATCCTTGTTTTTGTTATGTGTGATTTTACATCCTCCTCTTAATGAATGTATGTTTGATATTTAGCTTGCCAACATTGTCCATTCATCTCTCTATTTCTTTCTTTTTACAGACTCAAGAACTACTCTATGTAAGATGAACACTGAGGACAAGTTGGAGGGTATCCTGCTGAAGTGCAGCAGTGGAGGAATAGATGGAGGAGGCAGAGTCGGGCTAGGCAGCGGAGGAGGACTGGTGGTGATGACACTGGGGGAACGATCACTGGCAAACCACCCTCTGTTGGCCGAGGACGACGACGATGATAAAGATGACGATGAGGACCTGACTGGAAGCTCGCTGGTTACTCATGACCTGGTCCCTCCCGAGCAGCTTATGATGCAGGAGGAGATGACAAAGAATGGTAGAGGAGGAGGAGAAGAGGAGGGAGGCGAGGTGGGAGTGCATTTCCCCCTAAAACTCACCAATAAGTTGCCTTGCTTGCTTCATATGCCAGTGAGTTCATGTCGGTTAAGAAGTAGTCCACCTATTGATAAGATTATTTGTGTGGATACTGTACCTATGGTTTCCGTGTCATTATAGATAGTCCTCCTTTCATGTCATCCTATACAATGTTTGTTATGATACATATATGGAAACCACCACAGTGATTACATTTTGTTAAACATTTTAAGGACAGTGATATAAACCACATGACACAAATATCACAAGTAGAAAGCCTGTCACCCCACAGAAAATCATTGAAAATAACCTTAAATTAAGGATAATATATTATATAAAATATATTGTTGTGAGGGATCACCTCCCTCCCCCTTGTGTACCTGGTTTCCACTTGGACAAAAAAAAGTCAGAACCTTCAGAGATAAAGGCATTAGCTGAAATGTTTGTGCTTTATAATATTTAGCATTACAAAGGAATAAATATACAGCACATGTGAATTGAAAAGACTATTTTGTACTGTGAGTGTAAACATCGAGGATAACCTGAACCAATTCACAGGATCAGGCTTAGGGCTGCTTAATTCCTGTTTATTCTAACTTGGATGTTATATCCATTGTTTTGGCCATTGTTTCTGTCGGTTAGAAAAACATTGTACTCACCAAATCATTTGCTAACGTAATATGGGAGATCTGGGGATGCTTCCAGGCCAGCTGGAAGATGTGATTTCTCAGAATGTCCTAGGTTTTCTAGGTTTCTCTTTGGTGTATCAGCAGGAGGTCATCCTCAGAGGATGCTTGAACTACATCAACTGGCCTCTTAAATTGTGAAGGAGAAGCTGCTAGTGAGTTCCCCTCACAGTGGTTAATTATCCTCTGCTTGTCCTTTTGCACCTGCCTGACCCTGATAAGCTGCTGGATGAGTGGGCGGGTGTTAAAGTAGCTCATGCGTCCTGTTAAATGGTTTTCCTGTCTATGGTCCTACTTTTACAGTTGAGCATCAAGCAGGAACTGAAGCTGTCTGAGACACCAGATCAGATAAAGAAGGACAAAAAAGGAGTTAAGGACCTGATGGTATGTCCCAAGAAGAAAAAAAGGAAGCAGCGTTCACCAGCGAAGGTCAAGTCAATTTTATCTCAGAAATTGAATTTTTGTAATGGCCTGACCTGCATGTGTGTGTGAGAGTTTTCTACAGTTACTGAAGAGCGAATTAAATACTAATGTCTTTGTTCCCTTTGCTGTTGTAGATTCTCAACATCAATGATGATGAATCATTGGGCATACAAAACCCCAAGTGTCATGTCTGTGTTCACTGTAATGCTGCATTCAGAACCAACTACCATCTGCAGAGGCATGTCTTCATTCACACTGGTATGAGAATTACCCATTCAAGTTTAAAAAAAAAAAAGGCCATTATATTAATTTCTTGCTTTGAAATTGGTTAACCACAGGATGAAGAGGGGCAATGCTAAATGAATATGTTGCCTGGAATACAGTTTCTTTATTGTATACTGATGTTTATTATTCAAACTCCAGGTGAGAAGCCATTTCAGTGCAGCCAGTGTGATATGCGCTTCATTCAGAAATATCTTCTCCAGAGACATGAAAAGATCCACACTGGTGAGTAAAGAATGAATGCACTAGGATTTTATTTTGCTTTATTTTAGTCTCAAGTGAGTCTTTTTTCTTTTTTTCCTTGTTTGTCTCTCGTGTAGGTGAAAAGCCTTTTCGCTGTGACGAGTGTGGGATGAGGTTTATCCAGAAATACCACATGGAGAGACACAAGAGGACTCACAGTGGAGAGAAGCCTTACCAATGTGACTACTGTCACCAGGTGAGCTCTGTTATTATTTGCTAGTAAATCAGTGCACATGGAAACAACAATCAAATTAGGTATTAAAAAAACGCAAACACAGAACGCGCAGTGTGAACTGATGGAAATGCTAGCCAAAGTCTCAGTATAGTTAACCCAGTATTCAAATGAGTTGCAAAGAAAAATAAAGACACAACAATAGGATTGGGCATCGAGAACCGATTCCTACTTGGAATCGTTTCAAAAATTACGATACCAGTGGAATCCTTTCTTTATTGGAATCGTTGAGAGAATTTGGTTTCAAATTCGATCATCGTTTCCCAATTTAATATGCGCCAGTTTTGGTTTCCTAAGCGGCCAGGCGCTTGTTGTGTTGCAGCCTTGGAGCACCGTAAGCAGAGCTCTAGTGTGGCTTCATTTTACATTGAAAAAGCTGTAAAACGGCAACCCACCATTGAATCAAAATAAAACCTTCCTCTTATCTGTGAAAATAAGCATGTGACCCGTTTCAACTCCACCCTTCAAAGAATCGGAATCGATAAGAACCGGAATCGAAAGGAAGAATCGCAATTGGAATCAGAATTGTTAAAATCCAAACGATGCCCAACCCTACACAACAATGAGATTGTCTGTATTGCCTCACCTAAGGTTAATCACTACACTGTGGCTGTTTACTGGTACAATAAAATATATATATTTTTGTCTTCCATACACAGTACTTCTCCAGAACAGACCGGGTTTTAAAGCACAGGCGAATGTGTCACGAGAACAGAGAGAGAAAGACCAACAAGGCAGCTGGTAAAGTTGGGCCTTTGCATGAAGCAGATTCTTTGGGCCTCCCCTTTCTTGCCAAAGAGTGTTCACTGCCCAAGAAAAAGCGGCAAAAGTGCGCAGACAAGAGTTCAGGCGCTTCCACTGCTGCCCAGACAGATGGGTACACTGTCGCTGTTGTCGAAACGGAAGAGAAGGAGGAGCAGAGACAGAATAAAATTGAAGGTCTACCTCTCTTTGCTGTGTCCTCCAAAGTCAAACATGAGTATGTGATTGCAGACTACTCTGTGGAACTTCCTGAAGAAACGGCTAGCCAACACCAAGAGGGAGAAGTGTCAACAGAAGACACAACTCCTCCCAAACTTGTCCTGAAGAAAGTCCCCAAGAGGAGTCTCAAACAGTCCAGTGAACAAACTCCTCCCTGCCTGTCCACTTTGTCTTCCTTTGAAGAAAATACTAAGGTCACACAGTACACCTTTGAAATTGTAGACAAGCAAGGCCTTTTAGAAGTCGAAAGCAACGCTGATCTCGAGCCCGTTGAAACTCTTCAAGGAGGACCAACGAAGCCGGCAGCCGGCAGCACAAACTACGACGATGCCATGCAGTTTCTCAAAAAGAAACGATATCTTCAGGCTGCAATGGCCAACAACAGTCGGGATTACGGTCTGAACACGAGCAGCATTTCTTCTCAGCCGTCTGTTACGCAAACTGTGGTGTCAGCCGTGATTGAAGAGACTGTCCCTGCCACCATTCTGGAGCCCCAGCCCATCAACACAGATATTAAAACCACACATGACAAGAGTGTGTTGCCAGATGAGGTTCTTCAGACGCTGTTGGACCATTACTCCAACAAAGCCAATGGGCAATCAGACATTTCCTTCAGCGTAGCTGACACAGAGGTGACATCGAGCATATCCATTAATTCCTCCGATGTTTCAGACAGCAGCCCTGTGGAGAGCCTCGGAGCCTCTACTGCCCAGGCTCAGCCAGCTACTGAGAAGGTCAGCCTCTTGCAGGAATACTCCAAGTTTCTCCAGCAAGCACTGGAAAGGACCAGCCAGAACGACAGCTACCTGACCAGCCAGAGCCTCAGCTTGGTCTCCGAAAACCCCACCTTAGCTGGACAACCTCTGTTCTCCACCGAGAAACAGTTCCCTTCCCCCAGCAGGTTCAAATCAGGGATGAGCTCTCCGCTACGGTCCACTTTAGAGAAACCTCACTTTGGATTACTGGTCGGGGACTCCCAGCACTCCTTTTCATTTTCAGGTGATGAGACCACCCCTCCCTCCGCCGTGTCCCCAGCTGAGGAGGACTTTCTGGAGCAGGTCTCACCCTCCAAAAAGACAGACACTTCACAAGGCATGCTGCAGACCTTTCAAATAAGCTCCTTCGATCAGAACTTCAAAACTCATTTCCAGACTTCAAGATCTGGATCCTCCTCACAGTTTACTGTTGCCAATGGACAATTAAGTCTCCGAGGACACAGCACAGACTTCTCAGAGTTCCCCTTAGTCAGAGTCACTGAGACCAGGTCTCAACTGAACTCCTCCCCTGATGTTACATCCAGTGAAACCTTTGGCTGAACGGAGGGGAAGAGAATTCATTTTCTGTTCATAATTTCAGCGGCACTTTATCTCATGTCTCTTGTTTTGCCAAAACAAGTCGTGTGTGTGCTCTTTCTCTAAGCATTTAGTTCTAAAAACATATTATTGTTTTGTTTTTGTTAAGTGCAACCTCATAGAATGGAAATAATGAAAATTGATAAATCGTAATTAGCATTTCCCCTTAAAAAAAAAAAAACTCATTGTAATTGCGCATGGGTATATTTGTTGCTCAAGAATGTTCATTGAGAGATTAAGCGACCAAAGTGTAATGCTAGAGATGGCTGTGAAATATTCTCTCATGCCATTGCCACAGAGTTTTAATATTTTGTCAGTTTGCCTTACACAAAAAATGATCAAGTCACTCTTGCTGCTTAATGCAATATTTCCACTTATTAAAACATAGGCCCTATTTATATACGGCTTTTTGCTCTTACTGTAGCTACCTCCCCTTGCTGTTTATCTGGTTATATTTAAGTCCCCTCCTAGACCTTGTTATTCCAGCTGTGTAACTCCTGTTAAATTGTCTACTGACACTGACACCATGATTAGATCATAACGGATTCTTCACTTTATGTTGAAGTCACTTTACTGTCACCTGAGACGGGTGTGTCTACATGACGTGTAATGAATGCTATACAGGAAAGATGTAACTGATTGTATTCATCTCATATGGAATCTAGTGTATTTTCCATTTACAGATTGGGCCTAGTTTGGTTAGTGTGATGGCCAAAAAGAAGACATTATAGTTCTCATTCAAAGAAAATGAATTCATTCATTATTTTATTCCCTTTGTGCCTAAATTTCATGGCACAGATTTTTGTGACTAGTGCAGATTAGGCAGTGTAATAAACAAAAAAAAAAAAAAAGATTTAGGAATCAAAAAGCTGCATTCATGTAATGGTTGCCGGGTCACTGTTATTTTTCCCTCAGCAGTATAAGTGAGTTGTAATGAAATTACGTAAGAAGATTGTGCTTAACCTTTGCACAATTTGCACAATTTTTCACCACAGGGAATGTAGTATGTACTTTCAGATTAGGGTTATTTGAAATTACAGATGATGCTTGTTGCTTTCGTCACTTCTAACGTAGCTCTTGGAGTTGCAGTTTTATAGTACTTTGTTCTTGGAAGATGCACAGGTTTTGGGGAAACAATGTGATTAGGCCCCCTTGTAATGATTGAAACTCAAAGTTTCATTAAGGGTATATTAGGAAAAACATTACAAATGGAAATTAGGTACTTGGTTTTCCAGCTTTATTAGTTCTGCATCTGTACCTTTCTTTTCTTTCTTTTTTATTCCAGACTTTCCTTTACTCATTCCTGTATATGTATTTCTGTTTTTTCTTAGTTAGTGCTCTGAAGCTACTAATTCCACTTGCACAATGACAACAAACACATAAGCTATCAACCTATTCAGTCTGTAATACGTTGAGATCTGGGAGCTTTATTTAATTTTGCCCATCATATTTTATTATTTTAGCAAGAAATGGCACAGAGTTTAATTCTCAAACTATTATCTGTTGGAAGGACACAGCATTTTAATTGTGTGTGTGTGTGTGTGTGTGTGTGTGTGTGTGTGTGTATATATAAGTACAGAATCATGTTTCAGATATCTGTAGTTTTGATCATTATCACCTATTTGCTAGAATTCACTAGTATGTCCAGACCTTGTTGAAAAAAATGCGATTGAGTGAGGTCTCCTCTGTACTTCATCACACTGTTGATTGTTTTCCATTTGTACATGTATGTGTGATGCGTTAGGTGCTATTGTGTATAACACTGTTTTTATATGCACCATCAAATTAGGTTTGAGAATTGATGTTAAACTCCCTCTTGTTATAATTCTACGGACAATCAGGGACAGACAGCACCCACATTAATCATCAAATGCTTTATTTTTCCTCATCGAACATTCCCACTAGAATGTACAGAAGATATCCTGCTGTAAATACATTGTATATTTTTATGTTCTGAGAAGTACTGTTAGATCTTTGTGTCAATAGAGAGACAAGGCTTGTGCAAGAGACACTTTTTGTCAGTGGAAGGCACATGAATTTGTTTTCCAGCATTTATTACATTCAACAATGAATCCATTTCTCTTGTTGACGCGATGCGGCTTTCTGAGGTTTGTATATATCTCACCACTGTTATCAGAAGAAAATTAACACTTACTGTTTTTGCAGTTTTATTGATGACTGGTTAAAGTGAATTTTGATTATTTTTTTGTAAGTTAATGCAGTTGATTGTGCATTATGATGGGATTTACTGTAGCTGTTGGTAATGAAAAGCCCTCCACCCCCAGAAAATGTTCATTTGGTTTTAGCATTATGCATTTAATCTCAACAGCTGTGGTCAGTTGGAATTCTTGTCGGGTTAAAGTAACTTTTGGGTGGAGTATAACTAAAAAAAATAAGTGTTGTGGTTGAGATAATTCACTAGCTACCCATTTCATTGTAAGCAATTATGGAAAGCACAGTGTAGATGAGTTATTCTGCTTTGGTAAATTGTATGCCATGAATTGTTCATGGAAAAGTTTGAATTCAATTAAGCAATTTCAAATGCAGAACAGATGGATATTCATGAAATATATCTGCAGTACTATGGTATTGTTTTCCTTTTTAAATAAGTTGTCTGTAACCTGGCCATAAGTGTCCTTGTATAAGCTAGAGAAGAAAAAAAAAGTTTTGTGTAAAAAGATCTGAATTATTGAATTTTTTGATAAACTATTTTTGAAACGTCATTTATGGCACTGATATGTACAGTATATCATATGCAGTCACTATTGCTACCCTCATGTATCTCTGTAAGTCGTTTGTGTCAAGATCTTTCAATTGCCGATGGGAATCTACTTTGACTTTGGCATTTTCATACTTTTAAAAAAGTTGACGAGGAAGCCCTACTGCTTCACTGTAAGGTTGATCTTAAGTTAGACAGGAAGGTTTATTTGCATGGTCTCTAACTTGTTGGGTCGAGTGAACTTGTTTTATGAATAATGTGCAGCTTTAATTGTAGCTGATTAATTTCAGTCAAGTAACCCATATGATTAGATTTTTGCAATATATTATGATTTGTAAATCTGATTACATTGTTGTTTTGATTGTTGTGTGTCATGTCCCTTATAAATAAAATAATTCACAGTATTTTACCTTGAATTGTTTCTGATATGCAAAGGCCATACACTTGCTAGTGCCGTTCGCGATGCCATTTTATACTTGGGCTGGAGTCCAGTATGAGTGACAGAAGTCCATTTCTTGGTCAGATGAGTTTATGGGGGCAAAAATTATACTATTTTTATTATACTTTGCAAAAAATGGGGGGGAAGTGTAGGGCTGCAACAAGCAATTATTTTTATTAATTTATCCATTTTTTTTTCTCTGGGAAATGTCTGAAGTGTCAGGAAATTGGAAAGACTTCATCACAATCTCCCAGAGTACAACATGAAGTCTTTAAATGTCAAACCCAAAGATATTTTTCTTTACACTGATACAAAATATAGAACAAGAGAAAAGCAAATCCTCACAGAGGAGAAGGTGGAGATATAGAATGGTTGGTGCAGTAAAATCCCCAGCTTTGCTACCTGTTACATCCAATGACATTATTCTAATCACTTTGCAGATATATTCTCTGATGTGTAAAATCCTAACAAATATACACAGCTATTTGTGACTATACACTGGCAGAAATAGCCAGAAACATCCTAATGTAGGCCTAGCTACAATCAGCCTCATGGCCCAAAAACAGTCTCCTAAAAGCTGGAGTTCAAATCATGATTTAGGAAATGATTCCACAAATAAAGGATATTGAGTGGTACGTGCCTTTTTCAGCTTTAATCATTAGTCAACATTGCTTAGGGTTTGCCAAAACTAACACAGGATCATTGTGCAAAGCAGCAACACACCCTGAAAGCTTATACCTAAAGTTACCTGTGGGCTGCTGACGTTTTCATAAACAGCTGGGAGTCCTCTTCATACGGATGAAGTCGTCTCTGAGGCACAATGGAACAATGAACTGTTATGTGTTTTTTCTCTAAATGATATGGGACTCTGCGAAAGGTAGGTAGCTAACTGTTGAGTTTAGCTGAGACGCTCCATGAATGGAGACAGCATCACGCCAAACACCGTTTATCATTTCAAAAATGATGGCTTGTAAAATTTGAATCATGACTTTTCAGAATGAGGTGCTGCTCAGTAAGCCTATATGGCACATATTTTGATGAACATTTAAAATGATAGACTTTTTGTTTCACTCGTCTGCCACAAACGTTAACTTGGCCTACTTTTGTTGGCAAATCAATTTAGTAAAACGTGTGCACATGTAAGATTTAAGATGCCGTTTATTTGCGGCTTAATTTAAGTGTGAATCCCAGTAACTCGAGCATATTGCCACCAGTAACTTTAAATTGAAAAGTTTATTAATCAGGTTTGGCTTCGACGGTCTTTAAATGACAACATGCTTTTTAAACAGCAGAGTTCCGAGGGTTGATATAGCATATAGCTTAAAATTGAGGTAAAACTGTTGTAAAAATCTGTTCACCGCTGTTTGATGCAAATTGCATAACTTCTGTAAAGTGCGTACTCTCTAGACTGATAGGCCTATATTGTTTTAGCTAGATGGTAGTAAAATACTAGCCTGGCTCTTGACTCATTACAGTCGATTGAGCTGCGGTGTCAGGAGCACACCCTGCTGTATCCGGGTATACTCGTGCGGCTCCTGTTTAACCGGGATATGCGGGGCCAATAGCCTACAGTCAATTTCACACAAACTCATCTAGGCTCCCTAACTAACTTCAGACGCCTAAGGTGAATTTCTGTATGTTGTCGTTTCACATGCAACCTATGATTATCTTGGAGCGAATATAGGCCCACCTGTAGAAGAGTAACACAACTGTTTACACCTGTAGTTGCAATGGAAACCCTGCCAATAGGTTGGACTTTGCACACCTGTGACCAGCAGGAGGGAGACAGGGCAGGACTGTTGAAGAGGGGAGTCGCTGACACCAACTCAAACACACATGTCCAAGATCTGTTTCATGAAGATGCACAGGTATGGTGTTTGCGCCTCAAAATGAATGTGATCATGTTGATGTTGAAATCTCAGCAAGCTGCTTTAACTGTTGTGTGTCTTTGGTCAGGGCTTCCAGCTGTCCAGCCAGCCATGGTGGAGGATCAAACTGTTTGTGTGGGAGCCGGTGCTCTTTGGTACCTGGGATGGCGTTTTCACCACCTGCATGATCAATATCTTCGGTGTGGTGCTATTCCTATTTACCGGCTACCTGGTGGTTAGTATGACTACACTGTGTTGCTCTCTCTACCTCAATTTCCCTTTTCTTTTACACGTAATTCTAGTAAATATTAGGAAACACTGATAGAAAGACTGCACTCATTAATAGAGAAGCAAAACATACAAGGAATTCTGTTTATTGAAGAGAAAAAAATAACAAAACGGAATGATATAAGTTAATCTAAATCTTAACCAAAATCACAAGCTATCTGTATGTGTCAGTGTATGCTAAAGGTCATTGTTCTCCTAGAGCTTTATGTAGTGATGAAGCAAAATGCTGTAAAAAAACTTTGGCCTAAGGTTCAAATGACTGTTGAATTGGTATGTTGAGAATTTTTGTCAACTGGAGCAGCCCCACATTTCCTTCCTTTACCATGTCATATTTTAAAAACAAAAAAAGAATCTGCCCCAAGATTAAATCATTCATTATGCTCTTATTTTGATGGTCTCCCCAAATTGATTGCCCCTACTAATACAGATTTGATTTTGCATTTGTGTATTTATCATTTCAAGTAGTTGAAATTAGTTGAAAGTGCATATATAGTGAAAAGTGTGTTTGAATGGTGTATTCAAATGCAGTTAGAGCAACGAAATAATTACTTTCCTAAACAGATATGTACACTGTTGGGGTGTTGGAGGTTCCCACTGGGACTCCTGTCTCATGGTTGTTAATATAGTTTCGACCATGTACAGTAGCTGAGGCTACATGGTCTACATCAGACAGTGTGTAGACTTATTTATGAAATATGTCGTAACAAGTGATGGGGAAGATTGTTGCTTTATATATGGATTATTTAAAACATTCATGTATGGCTGGTTATAGGACTCAGTGTGCTGATGAATGACACCGAAAGGACTGTATATTGTACATTTTCATAATATCTAGCCTCATGTCTGTGTGCTTTATCTCTATCTAGCTCTGTTGAAGCTTTTTTTATTTATTTTCTTTAGCTGCAACCATCATTAAACAAGTATGTCTTACACTGTCAGTGGACCCCAAACACTTGTAATGTGCATGTGTCATCACGGGACACAGCTACAAAGACTCGGTGATCTTAATTGCTACATTCGTTTGCGTTTAATGTGACAGCTAAAACATAGTTTGCCATGTAAAAGTGAGAGTGAGCTGCATCTTACCATGAATTACTTGCTACCGTATTACTCATTGTGCAAAAGAGTGTATGTTTTCCCTAGTTTAATGGGACTGATTTTACCAAAAGGTTTCAAACATGTATTCTCGTCCTTAGTTTTTCTTAATACTAATGCTGAAATGAAATTATGGGGATTTGAATTAGCAAATAGTAGTGCGAGAAAGTAAAAAATGTATGATTGGCGTTAACTATTTCTCCCAGTTTTCTCCTAGATAATATAATAGTTAACTATGACTATTAAACACATTGGACAACAGTTTGAACACAGAAACACATAAAGTAAAACTAAAAGGTTGACTATGTCTTTAAGATACTGAGACAAACGAAGGAAAGAAAAATGTGCAGACATATAAACCGAATAAATATTGGAGAAAAAGCTACAAGCAGGATGTATAGTGTGCAGTGAATTACATACAAAGCCTATATGTACAGTATAGAGAATGTAAATGTGCAGATATGCTTAGTACAAGCTGTACATCACTATAAATATATTCAATTTGAAGCTGCAGATGTACATATACAGTAGTATGTGCATAGATGACTCAGTATTTTGTGTCATCTTGTCTCCTATCATCATCCAGGGGAACACGGGCGTGCTACTTGGGATGTTTCTGGTCTCCTTGGTTGTGCTGGTTGCTTTAGTGACGGTGATGTCGGGCATCGGAGTGTGTGAGCACTGCGGTGTTGGGAGTGGAGGAATCTACTCCATGATCTCCACCGTCCTGGGTGGCAGAGTGGGGGGCACTGTTGGCCTCCTTTATGTGTTTGGACAAGTGAGTAACAAATCCAAACTTTCTGTTAGAATTGAGTGGCTGTTTGTGAAGATCCACACCTGTTGTTATGTTTCGTCCCCTGTCATGCTGCCTCCCACCTTGCAGTGCGTAGCTGGAGCCATGTACATCACAGGTTTCTCTGAGTCGGTGGCGGAGCTGCTGGGTCTACAGAACCAGTGGGCGGTGCGCAGCATGTCAGCGGTGGTGCTGCTGGCACTGCTTGGAATTAACCTGGCCGGTGTCAAGTGGATCGTCCGACTCCAGCTGCTACTGCTAGCTGTGCTGGCCGTCTCCACGCTGGACTTTGTCATCGGCACCTTCACGCACCTTGACCCAGGTAGGGCTGGGGGTCATGAATATAGATATGAAGGGAGAAAGTAACAGGGATCGTGGGAAGGTTTAAATCAGTACTGATGTTTTGTGTCTTCTAATACTCTGTATGGGTATTTTCAAGTCAAAATAATCCTCAAACTATTCAGAGTTTGCTCCAGAATTATATTAATGTCAAAGCCTCTAAAGCAGCATTTAGCCAGATTACAGTAGACACTCGTATTCCATACCACTTCCAGGAAATTTCAACAGGAAAATAAGCAAACATGCCTCAATCATCAACTGAGTGAGTAGCCCAGGGGTGCCAATTTTTTTTTTTAAAGAGTGCCAGATTTGATAATATGAAGATTCCTGGGTGCCAGTGGTCCCTTCTGACATTTCTTTTTTAACAGTAAAAGTTACATACAAATGCACTGATCTATAGCAATTTTTATTTTCATTATCACAATTATAATTTTTTTTTTAAATGGCAAAGTGTGTGTGTGTGTGTGTGTGTTTGTGTGTGTGTGTCTCCTAGTTCTGACTTTGGAAGTCAGATCATCTGATCATGGCCTGGTCAGGATGGAGAAGGTAGAGGGCTAGCATGTTGTAGCAGCACATGACCAGGGAAAAAAACAAATAGGCAACCAATTTCATCACAACCGACAATTTGACCTGTTCCATCACAGGTGTAACTAAAATACTGTATATGAAGGTTGTGTTTCAAGTCAGATTTTTAAGCTCATTTTGTTACTAGTTTCCACAACATTGTTACTGGTTGATAAAAATGCAGTTATGTCAGGGAGGAGTGTGTGAAATTAAGTTTGGCCTCCAAAGTGGACAGTAAAGGTTTGGGAACCACTGACTGTTGACTTCAGTGGTGAATGTCTGTCTGTGACCTGTTCAGGCCAGTAGGTGTAGCTGTTGTATCATTTATTATTGTCAGTATTAGTCTAGAATTCTACTGAGACTAGATCACTACAGTTGACTTCTTTATGAGGCTGGGTGTCTGAGGAAAAACCTTTTTGATACAAATTTGACCCAGTTTTGTCAGCTAAGTTCTCCAATAAGACATTTATTTTTCCTCAGTGGCTGGTTGGTTTAGTTAGAAACATGTAATGTGCTGTTTTCATGTGACTTAAGCCAAGTCTGAGACTGGCAGTGTGTTTATTGAGAAGATTTTTTTTTTTCTTTTCTTTTGTGGTGAGGAAATGTTGCCTTTTTTGAGTAGTTTGTATTCTTTTGCTGGCCGTCAGGAAGTCCTTCCCAACATTTCCTGTTCTCACTGATTATCTACGTCCTGTCCAGTAGGAAGAGAAAAGTGTTCCAGGAGTTAAGTCTTTATGTGAATAGGACATTATAAGCACAAAACAGAAACAGAAAAAAACATTTAACACACACACACAATATATTACATAGTAAACAATCCTATTTTTTGCTTTTTTCCCGAGCAAACCACAAGGAACTCAGTGTAGCGGTCCAGCTGTGTGCAGTGGTTAGTTTTAGCAAGATTAAGCTTTAAAACTTCTAATGCCTGAGTGTCAAAAACAAAACAAAAACAGACTCTAATCCTACCCCTAACCTGTACTTGTCCACCACTTCCAACCTCCAGCTTTCTTCATATTACAGTAGGCAGAGGCCACTTTGCAGTCCTGAAGAATTGTGGGAGAACCAGCCGTAATGGCTACACCAGGTTTTTCCAATTAAGAGCTTCTGTGTGTGTTGTGGTGACCTCATGGTTGGCAGAGAACCAGCAGGTCCACTAGCTAGTGAAATAGCCCAGATTAGCCTGAACTCACTGAGGCACATCCTGAAGGAAAGGAGCCACCGCCAAAATCATGTGGTCACAGTTTGATAACACTTCCCCTATGTACACTTTCAGACACCATGGTGCATCACTGCCATAGCTAACATTCAGTATGTATTGTCAGCCAATTGATGTACTATATCCAAACTATAATGGGATATTGGCTTGTTGTCGGTGTGCTTGGCAAATATTGCCGTTTAATACAAAACAGGACATCAAATTGTTGGTAATTCATGATCTGAAATGGTAGAATTTTAGAGCTGAATGGTTAGTCATTTAATAGATTACTCATTTCAGGTATTATTTTGGCAAAAAGGCCAAATATTCTGTGCTTCCAGCTTCTCAAACTTTTGCAGATCATATCATATCAACTGAATATGTTTGGGTGTTGGGGTTGAGTCAGACAAAAAAATAGGATGTTTTGAGATGTCTCTTTGGACTCTGGGAAACTGAGCATGTTTTTTTAATTTCATAGACACGATTAATCAAGAAAATAATTGTCGTTAGTTGCAGTCGTAGTCTAATTAATGATGTATTTATTGCAAAGATGAATATGCAAGAATCACTATGTATTGTTTATGTGTATCATTATCCTAAGTTTTAATGATTAGATTCCCCTAAATTTTTAATGCAGTTTCAGTGGCTATTAAACTCCAACAACAAAGATGTTTGAAGGGGAAAGACTGACTTCCTGGGGTTTTGGTACAAATCAAACAGTAAAGATTTGTGTAAAGGGCATCAAGAGCTAAAATCCAAAAAGGATTGGTATTTATTTTTGTTGGCCTGTAATGTCATCTATTCATCTTAGTACACTCTCAGCCACTATCTAAATGTGTACATGTGATGCTGACAACTCTGTGTTGGTATCATGAGCAGAAGGTCTTAGGGATGTTATTACAGTATATATGCATATGACCTCTCACCTGTAGACAGGCCTGGCTTCCCAATTTCCCCAGCCTTAAGGATCTGTTAAATGACTGATTGATTATGACAATTCCTTCCTGCAGTACTGTGACAGGTGGAATTTAAAAGCTGTATAGCCACAAACTGAAAGACGGCTCAGATTTGTGCTTTATCATCCGTTATGGGAGGACAATTCATTTCCCAATTGTTGTCTTTGTGTATTCAATTATTTAGTTTGCTCAGTAACACTGCCAACATATTGTCTCTGCAGCCAAACAACTCAACCGCAAAACCTTCCAATTGTGGTGCACAGATGAAATACAATCTGACATGCTTACCCAGTCCCTTCAGCTGAAGCCTATTCCCCACAGAACAGGAAGTTATAATGTGCTGGTCTTGGCTTTAGGGTGTTAACCAGACTCACCCACATTTTTGGAAAATGACAGGGAGAAAAGGCCGGAACTGAGATCTGAGGCCTGCTGCTACTCCTGAGACCACTACATCATCTCTCCCTGTGATCCACACTATAATATATAGTTCTCAATCATCCCAGTGGGACCTGCCCCACCTCTGTAACATCACAGCCTGCCCTGTTCTCCATGCAGAGCAGTTTATACTGGTTAGTGTAGGAGAGTAAGAGGTCAGCCGGACAGAGGGAGAGGCCTCAGACACTCATGTAATCTGACTATACATTCCAGTCTCTATCAGAGGAATGCTGAGTTCAGAAAGGAGCCCCACTCTGCCTATACACTTGTTCTTCAGACAATATAATGCTGTAATATGATTGCTTTCACCATAGTTTTATCTCACAGTTTGTTTGCTCTGTAGGCCTTCATAAAGCAGTGATGTTTTTCTTTTGCCCACATCACTTTACAGTTGATTTCAACCAGTCATGATATGAGAATTAAAGAAAATATTGCTAGCTGTAGTTAGTAACAACCCTCCACCGTGTAACTAAATAGCTCGATGATAGCTGATTTTTACTCAACAAGACTAAAGCTACATGTCCACAGGGAGTGTCATTTCCACACTTCCCATTTCTTGTCTATGTAAGCAGCCGTGCATGAATTCTAGTTGCATTGTGGCGAGTTTTGACAAACATGGCCTCAAGTTGCCCAGTGAGGCTGTACTTAGGCACAGCAGTGCTTTGAGCAACAGGCCAACATCTGCATGCTAACATGCTCACAATGACATTTTGACATGCTGATGTTTAGCAGGTATAATGTTTGTGTTTCATCAAATTACCATATAATAACTGACATACAAAAAAAGGAAGCTGTCATCTTTAGTCTGCTGTGTGCACTGTACTCAAAGGCAACTTGGGCCCAACATTTTTTGCCTTAGGGGCTCCCCATCAAGTAAATCTGACCATGCCTTTATATAGGAGCATGGTATGGGGAATGTGAATATGCAGTTCCACCAGAAAATGGACAACTTGTACAAACGTTCTACACAAAAGACATATTTGTTTGCCGTTTTTGTCCACAGTTCTTGAGATTAAAGTCAGTCAGTCAGTCAGTCAGTCAGTGTATTCAAGCAATGAATTTGTGTTCATAGAAATAGTTTTCTAACAACCTCAGTTGAACGCTCAGAGGGTCAGCCATGGTTGGATGCTGGAGTGTATGTTGTAATATGGGTGGGGAGCCCATGGTGCAGACATAGACACTGACTGCCCTGGATCTGGTTCTGATTGTTTGGACAGAGGGCGGTCTCACAGGGTCACAGAGTGAACAAGAGTTTGGGTACCTAGTCCCATTTGAAGTCAGTTCCCCTAAATTCCTATCCTGGAGAACATGTGCACATGGAGTAACTGTCTAAAACAAAAGGAAAAAAATTTGCATTCTCACTCACTCACACTCACTTTCTCTCTCTCTCTCTCTCTCTCTGTCTGTCTTTTTTCTCCCACTCTCTGTCTCCCTCTCTCGCTCACTCTCATTCTTTCTCTCAAACTTGGAAGCTGCTGAGCTTCTGAAAAGGGTGGCGACTTCCTTTTGGATAAACATGTCATTAATCTGAGAGAACACATTCTTTCCCATCGCAAGATAACCAAGGGGGAAATGTCTGGTGTTGTAACATAGGCCTGCCCTTCAGACTGTGTGGTTTAAATGGCCCCCACCAATGCAGAACAATCTCTCCCCTTGCATGTTCAACAAACGGACCTTCCTGAACTAACCTGTCCTGATTTTAGACATACTTTTAAAGTGACTCGCTACCTATTGTTGTCATTTATTTTGATTTAAAAAGAAAGAGATGTAGCAGTCTCTAATTGCAGTCATGGAATCCCAGTTCAGGTTGTGCTGTAATACATTTGGAGCAGAATAAAAAGTTAAATAGGAAAAAAATGTTGGCCACCAGCATCCTTTAGTTAATGTACCAGTTGTTACAACTTCCAATTTTGTTTCAAGTATGATTGAACTTCTAACTTTTACTGATAAAATGCAATATTTTTCAAACCTGCGGTATATATTGGTGTCATAACACCTGGTGTCTGATCTTTTATAGGAAAGTCCCGTGGTGCAGTTGTGATGTGTTTACATTTCCGGTTAGTCTCAACGTTTCCAGGAAATGCAGTGCAAAACTTCACCAATAATCGTCTAGCAAGAAGGAAAATGAAAACGAACAAATGAAAAACACCACAATAATGAAAACATGTCAATCAGGTTATTTAACATGACACAATGTCCTCTGTCAGACATTTGACAGGTTTGCATTGCTGATACTAATACTTTTGACTGAACTCAATGAAGACATGCTGGTAATCCTGGCATAAGGTTCAGAACTGATATGCTCTGTGTGTTGTTGTTTCCTCTCAGAGCATGGTTTCGTTGGTTATTCAGCCACGCTGCTCAACAGCAACATACTGCCAGATTACACACCAGGAGAAAACTTTTTCACAGTCTTTGGGGTCTTCTTCCCTGCTGCTACAGGTGAGGTGTCTCTTTTCTTTTCTCTTATCTCTTTTTGATCTAATAATGTGTGAAACACTTGCACACTTAGAGTTTACATAGCACATGTGCAGTATGTATTAGGAACACCTTATCTGCCTTTTAAGGTTACCTCTCACACTCCAGCCCTTCTTTTATTTCTTGCAGCTACATATGCAGTGTAAAAACTAAAAGTGTGTGTGCGTGTGTGTGTGCGTGTGCGTGTGTGTGTGCGTGCGTGTGCGTGTGTGTGTAGGGGTTATGGCAGGTTTCAACATGAGCTCAGACCTTGAGCGGCCTGAACACAACATCCCGTTGGGAACACTGGCAGCTGTCTTCACCTCGTATGACGACTCCTCAACACACACACACACACACCAACAATATTGTAAAATAAGAACACACCACACGGAAATACTACACAATTAAGTACATAAGACAACAACTACTGTAAAAGTGTACAGACTGACCTACAGTGAAAGTTAATATACTGTAAGAAATTAAGACAACAAAGGGCTATGAAAACTATGAAAGTACACACACACACAAACACTATGGAATCATAAAGACTGAGCCACAGTGAAGCCTGAAGTGCCCCATTTGCAAAATGTTAAGTTGTAGTACCAACACGTCAGATAATAAAAATAATTTTAAAATTTCTATTTATCTACACATCATGCTACAAGGATAGTTTTCAAATATTACTGTGGAATCTCTCCAAGTAGGTATGAATCATCCAAAATGGTAATTTCGTTTGATTTTACTTTAGTGGTGCTCTCTGAACACTTCGTGGTATCATCTATCAAATGGGCAACCTTTTCCACCTTCATTGGAGAGAACACACAAACCTATATCCCCAGCGTGGCCCTATCAGACACTCACTTGTGGAGCTGTCATGACGCAATTATCCTATTAATAGTGAGAAAGCAGCAGTTAATAATCCTGTGTGGTGTACTGTTGGTGACCCACAGGTGGTTCCTGTATCTGGTCTTTGTCTTCCTTCTGGGGGCCATCTGCACCAGAGAAGCTCTGCGCTATGACATCTTGATAGCTGAAAAGGTAAACTCCCCTCTCTGTTTTCATCCTGCCCTGTTAGAGAGGCCCTCTCACCCAAATTGGTGAAGTGAGGGAATTCCCCATGATGGCTCACTTTGTTGATGTGGTGTGGTTAGTTCAGGTTCTGATTGTATGCTTATGTATGTAAGCCTTGAGATGTTGGTCCCATTGCTGAGTTAGTTTCACTCAAGTAGAAATACTCATAAATTATATCATACTCAGGTTCAAGTATGTAAAATGTCAAATGATTTCCAGGGGTTCCCCTGCAAAAAGGGGAATACACATTTTCACTATAATTCCATCCATACGTAACACAATGACATAATGTATGACTATTTTGCTCATGGGTTTCATAGACTTTCTGTAATAAAACCTCTAAAAGCAAAAATCCTATCAGATTGGGGACTCTGGGATTAAATCTTAATAAATAAATAAATCTCAATCATCTCAAATGGGGGTCAGTGGTCTAATTTGTGTAAGTTTAGGGGTCCTTGACATGAATAAGTGTGGGAACCACTGAGGTAGTAGACATGTCCACAAACGCACAGGCCAAGTGTATCCCACAATTCATCACGATGTAAAGCTCCCCAGCAGCTTAGTTGTTGGTGGTAGAGAGCCTGAAATGAAAAAGTTTAAATTTATGACACGTTCAATTCAGCATAAATATTATTTACATCCAAACACTACAAAGTTATGGCAGAGCCTCCACAGATGTTATCACATAAAATAAATTATCTGTTCTTCTTGATTGGACTGATAAGAATAATAGGTTACACTTTACTTGAAGGTATCTATATAAGAGTGACATGACACTATCATGAACGTGTCATAAACATTATAAACAAGTCATAAACGTTTATGGCATAACGCTTCTTTTAGTAAGTGTCATTCGGTTTTTGTCATAACAAGTTATGGTTAGGGTTAGAGTTAGAGTTCATGTGTCATGATTGTGTCATGACAGTGTCATGTGTTCATGACAGTGTCATGTCACTCTTATGTACATACCTTCAAGTAAAGTGTTACCGAATAATATCACATATCTGGCACTGTCAAGATAAATGTTGAATATCATATCCTTTTTATCAAAGATTTTGTCAAGGATTTTTCATCCTTGAAAATGTTGTCAGGCAGAAACCATTCAAAATAATAGCATGTTAGGTCTCTTATGTACGGTAGACAGTAGTTATTAATTGTATTACTCCTCTTGGGCATTGTCTGAGCTGGCTTGTGCTATGTACTGTATTTGTATGTTGCAAGCTCCAGTGAGTTCTGATAAACTTCCACACGCTTGCCGTCTTAACGGGCACTTGGGCACTGTGGTAATTGCTAGGAATATGTCACACAAGTTAGCACTTGACTACTTGCAAATACTGCAAGAGTAGGTGTTAGGGCGGACCAACTGTTCAGTACATTCTCAGTACAGAGAACTTTATCATGGCAATTATTTCCTGTTCTGTTTTTTTATGAACTTTTTCTCACCAATGCACTGGTATTCAATTTGTAGGTATGCAAAGATATTTGTTTTCGTTCTTACCAAGTAGACAGTGAAGTTAAATGAGTGACAATTTAATGACTAGTAAGTAACAAGTTAAATGTTTTTTAAAGGACAAACACTTAAGTAAAGTGATGATGTCTGATGCAGCCAAGCTCTCTGCCAGTTGTCAGTTGGCCCTTATGCTTCAGGGCCTAAACTACAGATGGATCAGGGATTGTTTTAGTTAGAATGAACCTAACAACCAGAGTTCTGTAGCCTCTAGCTCCAACGTTGTTGTCCAGTCGTAACAACTGTATATTACATTGTGGACCAGTGTGTACAAATGGTGTAGTTTTACTGCAAAACTCTCGCTATTATTGTCATTTGATTTTGCTTTGAACAATCACTGACTCTTTAAAAAAATCCTTGACTTGCCCGTCAGTGGTTCTCATTGTTTTCATTAGGGGCTGGCTGCAACGGAATTGAACAGGGTGTAGCTGTTGTGAGCTCTCAACCCCACCCCATCCTCTTCCACACTCTGTTTGTTTTCCTTCTTCCTCCAGGTCTCCTTGGTGGGCTTCCTCTTTCTGCTGGGCCTCTACATCTCCTCCCTGGCTTCCTGCATGGGTGGCCTGTACGGAGCACCCAGGATCCTCCAGTGCATCGCCCAAGAGAGGGTCATCCCTGCTCTGGCCTTCCTGGGAAGAGGGGTGGGTGGGTGGGTGGATGGATGGATGGATGGATGGATGGATGGATGAATGGATGGAGCCAGCAAGGGAGGGATGTCTGGACATTAACAGTGAACTGAAAAATAGTCACCATGATGTAAATGCACATTATGAAGTAAGGGTGTGTGTTTATGCACCACTGAGTTCACTTCTTTCAAAGAATACTTTACAATGAATACTTTATTTTATTTGTCACATTTAAATTGTTAAAATGAGATGATCCAAGTAAGCACGACCTACCGTAAACTCACCATTTTACTACCTTGGTGACAAATTATTTATTGCACCTCAATTTATTTATTGTTTGTACACATGATAGGTCATAAGACTAAGTTGCAATTCATTAAGGTGGCAAACACAAGACCAACTATTTAAAGTATAGTTCAATTTTATGTTAATGATTATGACTATTTTTGCTACTTTTTATTAGACAACTCATAGATGCCTTTTTCATGTCTTTGCATTCAGTTATCCTAGCTAGTGAGATTTGCCTAGCTTAGATCAATTCATTAGGTCTATGGGAAGCAGCTTCTCTCAAAAGTAAAGACGCACGCTGTTAAGCTTTTAGAAGATTGATGGCTGCATGGTCTTTTTTTAACAATACAATTTAATCATAAATGTTCAAGTTATTGACCTTGGAAATGGTAGTTTGACAAAACAATCCTAATCGGTGGTCCACGTACTGGCTTTTTGCAGAGCTTTCAACCATATTGCATCAAACTCGCATGCTCAATCTGTCTCCATGACAACTGAGCAAACTGCTTCTATTGATCAAGACTGTGGGACTATTGTGGACCTGTCAAAAGCTCAGTGAAACGCTAGTAGCAATAGTATTAGTAAATCTTAGCAATTATAATTTTTCAGAATACCGGTACCCAAACCAATCTATCAAGTTTAATCAAGAAAATAATCAGTACATTAATCCATATTGAAAATAATCATTAGTTGCAGTCCTGTACAAAACTGTTAAAAATGTGCTCCACCTCAACCAACCATAAATCTAATGTAAAATCCATGAATGCGTGAGTAATGATATTTTAATTATTTAATTAAATATAATATATTATAGTATAGCAGTCACAGGGACCTTTTTCTGCATTCAAGTACTTTTACTTGTAATACATTTAAATATCATAAGTGCATTTTCCTGATTATAGTTACATACTTTTACATTTTCATTGGAGGACCTTTACTTGTTCTAGAGTATTTTTACAGTATAGTATTAGTACTCATACTAAAGTGAAGGATCTGAGTACTACTCCACCACTGCTAATGAGTGTGTGCAGCCTGGATGTACAGGGGTTGTGGTGGATGGACTCAACAGGAAACTGACAGGACTGCCTAACTATAGAGTGTGAACTCCACTCCATAGAACTGAGTGGACTGATTGCATCACAGCAAAGAGTTACGACTCGCTACATACACATACACACACACACACACACACACACACACACACACACACACACACACACACACACACACACAGTCACGTTGACATCCCGACCCCGTTCACTCCCGTTTTCCTCAGACTTCCCTGAGTGGCAGCAGTGTCTGACCTCTCTCAGCGGGCTGGAATGAGGCCCTAGACATCTTGGCCCAAATCAAAGCTTCAGAACAAACGCAGGAAGGGCGACGGGCAGGGCCCAGCTCTGCTGTGTGCTCTGGAGGCCCGCCAGGCACACAGCAGTGCTCCTTAAACTGTGAGATAGGACCCGTGAAGTGAAAGCAAGCTGGTTAATAAACCACATGTTAAAACAATTACTAACGTCCTACTGGTGTGGTTTTATATTACTCAAATATAACTTTTAAGTTCAGTTTCATTTTATCACTTCTGTAGGTGGCTGTTGCTCCTTAGTGTCCATAAGTGAAAGTTTTATTTGGGCAAAAGGTGGAAAGTTTCGAAGCTACAGAATCTCAAACAGGAGGAATGGGACAATCTCCTTTGTCCCAGCTGCACTGTGTTGACTCAGGGTCACAAGGGATTTTTTTTTTCATACTGTCACTGTTCTGTGAAACACATGTATCTCCAAAACATCAACTTTTCATGAGTTAATTAAACAGTAAATTAAAAAAAGTCTGTTTTCAGCTTTGAAATGATGCATTTTTCAGAAAATCCAATAGCTTTTTTTTTTTTTTTTCTTTTAAAGATTATTTTTGGGGCTTTTTATGGCCTTTAATCGACAGGATAGCTTGAAGACAGGAAGGGGGAGAGAAAGGAGGGACGACATGCAGCAAAGGGCCGCGGGTCGGTTTAGAACCCGGGCGGCTGCCAAGGCCTCAGCCTACATGGGGCGCACACTCTACTGGGTGAGCTAGAGGTCGCCCCATCCAGTGGCTTTTTAAATGCTTTATTTAGCTAAGTAAGGTGTGTTATCTCAACTCATAAAGGAACACTTAATCCTTAATTTTAGGTTTTGTTTTTTAGTTTTTTTTATTGGACAACAATGCCATTGCATATTGTGACACTCTCTCCCTCCTTAACAGAAAGGCCCAAACAGGACTCCAGTGGCAGCTATCTGTCTGACCAGCATGGTGACCATGGCCTTCATTTTCATCGGTCAGGCCAACGTGCTGGCCCCCATCGTCAGCATAAACTTCATGCTCACCTACAGCTTCGTAGACTACTCCTACTTCAGTGTGGCCATGGCCTTCCAGCTGCAGAATAAAGACAAGAGGGACACCCTCGTCCCGCCCAAAAGAAACCAGCGTGGGTCAGCCAGGCAGGACTCTAGGCCTCTCATCGAGGCCACTCTCCCAAGCTATGGGAGCGGAGGCGAGAGTCTGCAGGGTAAAGGCACGTTGTTGGAGTTCACCAAGGACATGGACCAGATCTTTCCCCCCGTGTCAAATGTTAATGCTGGGCCTGAGAAGACCTCCTCCATGCTGAGCAGTAGATACAAGGGCATGAAGCCTAATGTCACCAATAAGCAGATGCTGATTGACAGCTTTAGCTTGGATCTAAACAGCAATATGTTCTCCGAAGACAAAGCAGAGGAGATGAGTTCAGCTCCACCACATGAGGAAGATGAGGTGCAGTGTGGAGGCGGGGAGCCCAGAGCTGGAGAAGAACCACAAGTCAAATGCCGTTCAAAAATGCACCATGCTGAGCAGGATTCATCTGCTGACCCTCACAATCACAGCGCAGGTGATCAGCTCTAACCATCAACACTTGTCTAGAGTAAACACGATTACTGATCATAGAAGTTAGTTGTACCTGTTTTTTTAGTAACCTGACCCTTTATCAAATCTTTCAGGTGCTGAAGCTGACCACCAGAGCTTTGAAATCAAACCCATGAAGGATTCATTGTATGCAAAATTCTGCAACCACTGGGTTGCTCTTATCGGGGTAGGCTACTCAATTCATGCTGTACATTTTCTAATGCTTAAGTTTCAGATTGTATTTACAGAATTTAATGAATTTATAATTTTTCTTTCAGGCATTAAGCTCCATATTTATTATGTTTGTTATTCAGTGGGCTTATGCCTTAGCAAACATAGTCTTTGCTTTGGTGCTTTTCTTCTACATCGGGAAAACAAGCCCTGGACTACCTATAGGTAATTTCCATCTGTTAATTTCCTGTTAATTTAGACACACTTGTAGCTTGGCTTCATGGTGACCTCCTGTTAGGGTGACCAAATGTCTTGACTTGAACAAGACAGTCTAACATAAAAAAGCATATGCATTACAAATGAAAAATCTTAAGTTGTTGAAATGCTGTAATAACACAATGTGGGACAGAGTGAGTTTCTGTGTCTTAACATATGTACCACCTGCAGCTGTGCAGCATTTTCCAGCTCGGTATGCCAAAGTGAACAAACTTTCTGACTCTGTACTACAGCCGGCTCTGAGCTTAGCACCTATAGATAAAGTTAGCCTACTCTTGGCCTAATCCATATTTCCTGTGATGGCCTGAGTGTGACATTCCAGTACAGTTCTGGTTTGATTTGATCGGAACTTCATTGATTAGTTACTAGTCTTGCATTGCCAGACCTATCTCCACAGTGCTGGAGTTCAGTATGGTCTTCACCGCCTATCTGTTCTGGGATAGGGGGAAAACACGCTCTGGCTTTTTTGTATTTCTTTAAACCAATCACAACCATCCTGGGCAGGGCGGATAGCGTAGATAGCGAGAGGGGAGTGATGCCCCAGATGTCAGGCTATATCCCAGCAATGTAAATCTATTGAGCCAGACTAACCTAATCAGATCAGGTTCAGTGCATATGCTTGTTCCAATTGTTGAAATTGCTTTTTATGTTGGTTTAAAAAAAAGCAATTCATAACTGCAAAGTAGACTGTGTTGTATTGATTACCATTTGTATTGAAATGGAAAATAGGACATGACAATATAATCACGTAAGAAAAGCATTGTTTGTAGAATTTTTATTTTATGTAGGCTTACAGTGTTTTACACCTTTTTGACAGTGCTTGCTCATAGCAGATTGTGGAAAATGGCTTATAATTTAGGGAAAAGAATACATTATACTAACAAACAGTGAAAATGAAGCTTATGCTGTTGTCTTGCTAGGATATGCATAGACGACTTCTGGAATTACAAGGCCTTTTAGTGAGCAGGGCATCTTTGATCACTAATTCATGCATCGCATTTTGCATTCTATAAAGCATATGCTTTCAATGAACATATTTCATTACACATTCTTTGTTTTTACTTAATTGGTTTAATGTCTGCTGAAAGGAGGAGAAGTCTTCTTTAAGCCTGGGGGTTATTTTTGTAGCACATCTACAAGGTAATTTCATAAACTTGTGTAATTTTAGGCCTTTTATAACTGTGGGAGTATGCAAGTAATGCCTTTTTATATAAACTGAAGCATGATTCCTGTATTTTTATTTTGTGTTAGATCATTTAGATTATTGCATGATGTCCAACAAAAGACCTCTTGATTTGCAGTTTACCTTTTTTAATTTGCTCACCCCGTGCTCAGTAGTTATGTGACCTGGTAATGTACTCTGGCACATTTCTTGGAGTTTCACTTGCGGTCTTGTTGCCTGGCAGGCTGGCAGCTGTTGTGGCTTAGGATTTCTAGAATAGCTGGATGGGACAGCCAGCATCTGTGCATTAAACTCACCACAGTACAGCGTGTCTTAGCTGTCTGACTCTGGACATTTCTGGTCACGAGCTCTGCAAGTGTTAAACACTTGTTTCACAGGTGGTCGATGTGATGCCGTGTGTTTCTCCCCACTCTGTTACTACACTTCTGTACACTGTGTTACAACTTCAAATATTGACACAAGGAAAGGGGTCCCCATAGTCAATTTAAATATAACAATATGAGTACTTTTTTTTTTTTTTTTTAAACTCATTGAGCTCATTTCTCCAGATAACAGTTTGGATTTTGATTTATTTGCAGGTCTCGCAGATCAATTCAGCTTGTTCTCGTGGCTCAAATCAACATTGAATGGCATTTGCAGGTATTGTGCAGAAGAATAAGAGATTTAAATGTCATTCATCATAGAAATGTCTGTTAAATTATCTCCAGATTATTGATAAAGCACAGACTGAAACTACAGTAAATCATAGAATGTACGAAAAGAAACATTATCTGTACGTTTTTTTCTTTTCCAGTTATGTGTTAATTTCCCATGTCACATTGTCCCCTGAAAGCCATTTCTCCGTACTATTTCCCTGTCTTCAGGAGAAAAGGATCTCCTCGAGATGAGATGGTAGTCACCCCCTCTATCTTCAGGGTCGGGCTGAAAACCAAGCAGCTGACAGAGGAAAATGCTGACTTTGCCTCTCGTCACCGCTATCACCAATCGTCATTCATCAGGGCCGAGAAGATGGTGCAACCACCACTCCACTCCACTGACTGACTTAAACTCTGCCTCTGTTACATGTCATATACAGTAGCTGTCAGCCTGAAACCACATTTTCTGCCTCAAACTGTGTCTCATGTTGCCCTGTAGGCCACATTCTGCTCACATAGATCATTTTTCCTCCTTAAAAGTGAACTAAATTAAAAGTTAAAATAGTTTATTTTGTCTTAATATAATTGTATGGCTATAGTAAAGTATCACAATCTTTGTTGAATGTTTTTGTTGTCAAATTACTGCTGGGTGTCTTCCAAGAACTCCAGCCACCATAAATGTTTAATTAAAATGTGTTACTTCACTTCTGCATGTGTACAATAATAGTTTACTTTTCCTAGTCACATTTCAGAGGTAGTCTAGCTGTCATTGCAGACCTAAAATAATTTAGAAATAACAAAGAATGACAAAATTGTTGTTACAGTGGCATCTGATTCAAAGACTGAAAATAAGATTTAGAAGAAATTGTCACTTATTTGAAAATGTTTCACAGGAAAACATAATACAAGATCAGGAAGTAAAATTAGGTTTTAGATGCAACTGATTTAAAGAAAAAAGTGTCTTACATAAATTATGTAGAAATGGCCTTTACTGTAGTTGAAGATGCATCAGCCCAGTGTTCCTCACAGCCTTCCTCTAAGACTGACTGATAGTGTAGATATGTTGTTGTCAAATAAAATAAAATAAACATTTAATAATGGCACACCCATCAGACCCATCTGAAATCTAAATGTTTAAATGCTAGACCACACTGCCAAAGACACATTCTTTAAATCTGATCAAAATCAGACCAGTGGTGTCAGATGAAAATGACAAAAGAAAAGATTAGATTCAACTTTATTGTCTTTGTGCAGTGTACAAGTACCAAGACAGCGAAATGCAGTTTGCATCCAACCAGAAGTGCAAAAAAAAGCAGAAAAGTGCAATGCAATATTCAAGTATAGACAGGTGGTGCATAGGCAGGACAAGAAATATATTGCAGTGTTATAAGAGCAGAATAAATATGGCTATGTAATATGAGCAATGAATGAACAAAATATACAGATATGTGCAATGTAGTAGCAGTGACATACTAGTAGTAAGAATAATACAGCTATAGATATATGCATTGTATTAACAGAATATATAAGAAAAACAGAATAAATATGGATATACTGAATGAACTATATAGACATATGTACAGTATGTTCAGCTATGTGCAGTGTGGTAACAAGAATAGTATGTGCAGGATGAATAGTATAAAGAGCAGTAGAATATGGCTATGTATAGGTGTAATTACAGTATGTACATCTGTAAATAAATAAATAGAACAGTATGGGTGGGGTGGTGGTGGGTTAATTTGTGTAAGCATTGCTTGTTCTGGATGGTCTCGATGGAGGGGAGTGAGGAACTGGTGATGCGTTGGGCGTTTTCACCACCCTCTGCAGTGCTTTCCGGTCATGGGTAGAGCAGTTGCCATACCAAACTGTGACCCAGTTGGTGAGTATGCTCTCGATGGTGCAGCGGTTGAAGTTCACCAGGATCTGAGGAGACAGGTGGACCTTCTTGAGTCTCCTCAGAAAGAAGAGACGCTGGTGAGCCTTCTTGATCAGGGTGGTGGTGTTGAGGGTCCAAGAGAGGTCCTCAGAGATGTGAACACCCAGAAACTTGAAGCTGGTGACACTCTTCACCTCAGTCCCTTTGATGAGGATGGGGGGGTGTGTGCCAGCTTTAGACTTCCTGAAGTCCACAATGAGCTCTTTGGTGTTGAGAGCCAGGTTGTTGTCAGTGCACCACGATGATAGGTGCTAGAACTCCTCCCTGTAGGCCGTCTAATCGTTGTTGCTGATGAGACCAATCACCGTAGTGTCGTCTGCAAACTTTACAATGGAGTTAGAGCCATGTACAGGTGTGCAGTCTTACGTGAAGAGGGAGTAAAGGAGAGGGCTCAACACACATCCCTGTGGTACACCGGTGTTCAGGGTGATGGTTGAGGAGGTGTGATTATCTAACCTAACAGACTGAGGTATGTTGGTTAGGAAGTCCAGAATCCAGTTACAGAGGGAGGTATTGATGCCCAGTTCACTGAGTTTGGTGATCAGTTTGGAGGGGATGATGGTGTTGAATGCTGAACTAAAGTCAATGAACAGCATTTTCACACAGGTGTTGCCATTGTCAAGGTGGGACAGGGCAGAGTGAAGTGCCGTAGAGATGGCATCCTCTGTGCTCCTGTTCTGATGGTAGGTGAATTGGAAGGGGTCCAGTGAAGGTGGTTAGCAGGTCTCGAGATGGGCCAGGACCAGCCTCTCGAAGCACTTCATTACAGTGGGGGTGAGTGCAACTGGACGGAAGTCGTTAAGGCTTGTTGCAGTGGAGTGTTTTGGCACTGGCACGATGGAGGTGGTTTTAAAGCATGCGGGGACAGCTGCCTGGGCTAGTGACAGATTGAATATGTCAGTCCAAACCTCAGTCAGCTGCACAGCACAGGCCCTGAGTACGCGTCCGGAGATACCATAAGGACCAGCAGCCTTGCGCTAGCTTTACGCTGGAAACCTCCACATTCAATCACTAAGTCCCAATGGATTAACACATACATTGACATTGTTGATATGGAGCTATCAGTGGCAAGAATGCACACTGCTGGAGCTGATACTATTCTAGCGTGGCAAACAATGGCAGATAAGATTAAGGAATTGCTGTAATTACTACCTGTAAGTGCACTTTTTTTTTTTTTTTTTGTTACGTGGTCTCTCATATCCTGTAAGAGTTTTATAGAGATCCAGTTTTAAGGGGGATGGGGTGTCGCCTCTAGATCTTTTTTCTTCTTCTTCTTCTTCTTCTTTTTGTTTGCAATTTACCTGTACTGTTGTCTGAATGCTGTACGTGTTTACATTTAAAATAATAAAAATTTGTTCACAAAAAAAAAAAAAAAAGGACCAGCAGCCTTGCATGCATAAATCCTGCTCAGTGCCACACACGTCGGTGGTGGAGAGTGTGAGGGGCTGGTGATCTGCAGAGACCACAGGTGCCACATTTAAAGATACAAGCGTTAAAGTGGGTTAAATCTAAACCAAAATATGCTATTAAAGGTGTTTGAATGGATCTTTAAACATCATTCAACACCATGAATGTGAACCACTTGTGTCTCTCTCCTGTTAAAAAACCACAGCCAGCATCCTGTTGTCACATAGATACCTCACTTGTTAAAAAATTATTTTTGATTGAGTATGAGGAAAAGCATCTAATCAGCTAATAACTCTGTTATACCAGAAGGAATAAGAAGGGATTTCAATTGTTTGTTTGAACTGTCAGTAATACACAAGGTCATGTTATTTGGGTGAATTGTTCACACATCACACGGTTTAAAAGTCATCGCTCTTACAGCTCAACAGCAAAGCTGTGAAAACCACTTTCTCTCACAGTTTTTTTTTTCAGATCAGCAACCTGTCAACAGGCACATGATTATCTGTAAAAAAAAAAATTGCGCCTTGTTTCCTCTAGATGTCTCGATCAGTACTTAGCAGTTACTGAGCATCAGATGGTTATCAGCAGTAGAGCTAATGGTCTGCTTCTTACTTAAGGAGACAAACCTCTGGATGGGTTGGCTGAAGAATGTAACCATGCACATTGTAAAACGTTAATGTATGAATTTTAGTTGAAAGGAGATGGCTTGAAATGCCCATAGTGTTACTATGTGGGCCAAGTCTGAACAACATACACTTGTTGACACACAGATATTAGTGCTTTTTGTCATGTAGCTATAGGATACTATAACAGCAAAGCAAACTTTCTGCTGTGTTGGTGTGAGTAACTGAAAGCACTTATTGTACTTTCACAAGCCATTTTTTCTTTTAGGTGTTTGCAGTAACTGTGTCACTTTCTATTGTAAAATTGTCAATATTCTCCATTATGTGTAACAGACCACCATAATGAAGGGCTAAGGTGTGAGTGTTGTGTCTCTGTTGTTACTCGTGCTAATCTCTGGGAGGGGTTAAAAAGGTTACACGATTTACACAATTGATTGATATATTTGCCTGGAAAGCCTTACGAAAAAAATCTCCAGCACTGAACTTTGCTCTGTAGCCTAAATAATAATTGTTTTAATGTCACCCTGCTACCTAAATTCAAATACTTGCCTGTAGGCAGTTAAAGTTTAGTGCTGTGTAACCAGAAGGGGGAATCTTTGAAAATGACTGCCCTTAACCATTTTAAATGAAGTAATTTCTTAAGTTAATGCACCAGGACTTTCTGTCGACATTATATTTGCATAATACCCATCCCTGTATCGTAAACTCTATTATATACTACAACCCTTTTTGTCAACGAGTATCAGTATTCCAAATTTTTTGTAGCTGCTACCTTTTTGTGCCTTTTCAATCCCATTCCCACCAGGAAAACAAATAGCATAATGTTATAAATGATAAAAAAAAAATAAAAATACTAAGTTACAGTAATAGTAATGGCTCGGAGAATCAAAAGTATGGCTTTGAAATGTACTAGGGTTTTAATAATAGGACATGTCATACTGAAGAGTTAGTGTGTCATTGTGACTTTGTAGTTCTTTCTAGCTCTCTCACTGCCTACTCTCATAACTTGACCTGATTTCTAATTTTCTCATTTTAATTAATTCCATTTTAATGGCAATTATGGGTTGCCATATCATCCAATGTAGATGAATTTGCAGTGAAGCGTTGTGTTGTTTGATTTGTCTCGAAACTTTCAGTCTCTGAAGCATCAGCAATAAAAAAAAAAAGAAAAAAAAGGAACATTTTCATTTATTTTAAAAGCAGGACATCCGACAACACTTGAAGGCAGCGCAGCAAATGCAGCCACTGGGTTGAATAACAGGGCAGAGCAACCAGCACAGTGTTTTGTGTGAGTGTGAGAGTGTGTGTGCAGGAGGAGGAGGAGCCCGGGCTCCTCCGCTGTGATAACAGGCTGCTGCCTCGGCTCTGTTATCTTCCGTTCCCCGCCGTCCGAGCAGCGGATCTCCTCCGGACCTGCACCAGGATTTATTTAATTCTTATGAAACTTCACTGATAGCTGAAGCGCTCCTCCCATGGTGTCCCCGGGAGACTCCCCGGCCTCTACTCGACTTTACGGAAACTATCGGCGACCGTTTGGGGGTCTTGGAAATCATGGAAACGTGGTTTTTGCATCATGTCCTCGGGGTGTCTCTGTCGGTCCTGCTCCTGGGTCTACCGGGGCCCCTAGGGGCAGGGACCCCCAGTAACAACAGCACGGATCCGGTAACGTCAGGATTTTATTATTCAACCGCCACAGATGAACTCACTAACATGGAAAACAATGCAACTTCAACTTCATACTCCAGCGAGAGTTTGTCAGCATCACAGAGAAACATCCTGCTCACACACACTGCTGAATCACACACTGCTGCTGGAAACTTCGGTAAGATCACTGTTACGAAGGCCTGCAATGACAAGTGTAACTGTTCAGACACAAAAGTTAGTTCAATTTGTTGAGTTTATCCCAATTATTCCGTATGAGCATTTCTTTCCCCTGCAAAGTAAGGCTCTGTAAATGTCTACTTTTCATTTCAAAATAAGCGTTAGCTGCAGAATAGGCTATAATAGAACTACAACAGCAAAGCTGATTTATTATTCCAACAGGAGGTATCTCAATATGTGGTGTAGGATAGCTATAATCTCTTAATTACAACTTTATTTATCCAAAGTGAAGATTTCCTGTTGCATCCTGTGTGAAGAGACCTACACATTGTCATGAAACAAGTGCATTGCTCTTTTTGTTTAGTTTGCTTCAGTGTAGAGCTGTAACTAATTATTTTCATTCAATGTTTACATTTATTGTTTTCTCCATTGATGATTCATCGCTTGCACTATAAATTGTCAGAAATAGTGAGAAATGTCCATCACAAGTTCCTAAAGCCCAAGTTGACATTCTCAAACTGCTTTATTTGACTGACCAACAGTTCAAAACCCCTGAAGTAGGGCTGCAACTAACGATTATTTTCATAGTCGATTAATCTGTTGATTATTTTCTCGATTAATCGATTAGTTGTTTGGTCTCTAAAATGTCAGAAAATGTGGATCAGTGTTTCTCAAAAGCCCAAGATGACGTCCTCAAATGTCTTGTTTTGTCCACAACTCAAAGATATTCAGTTTACTGTCACAGAGGAGAGAAGAAACTAGAACATATTCACATTTAAGAAACTGGAATACATTTTTTTTAACTTTTGTCTTAAAAAATTACTCAAACCGACTAATCGATTATCAAAATAGTTGGCGATTAATTTGAGAGTTGACAACTAATCGATTAATCTTTGCAGCTCTACCCTGAAGTACCCAGTTTAGTATTGTAGAAGATTGAGGAAAAACAAAATTACATTTGAGAAGCTGGAACCAGTACATTTTCTGGCATTTTTGCTTTAAAAATTGGATGTAACGATCAATCGATATCAATGAATGCAAATTAATTTTCTGTCGCTATTCGATTCCTCGAATAATTGTTTCATTTCTACTTCAGTATAAAACGTGGCTCATACTGTATGCTCACATCTGTGGTTCTGATATAGAGGAGGATAAACCCACCATTACAACGTTCACTTTGTTTTTTGGAATAGAAATATTCCCACAACTTTAAACCAACAGACCTTTCCAATGAACAAAGACCGACAGAAGACATAAATGTGGTTCACCATTTATCAAGTAAGACCCATTCACTTAGTTTGATGAAATCTCAGAGACCCTCCCATGAATGTGTCACTCCTATCATGATCTAAATATCAAATCTGATCAGCAGCCTAACTTCTTTTGAGGTTCCCTGTTAGCATTTGAGCTGAGGTGTTGCCACAAATACGTCTTGACATTTGTTCAGCAGCTCACACCGGTGTTGATAAGATGTATGGGCCGCTGTATCCATTGGTCAAGAGCAGCTTGTCACGTGCAGCATGTGGCAGTAGAGTTCAGATGAGACCCCTAATGAGCTCAATCCATGTCACAAATACTGCATGTAGATCCAGGAAAGCATGCCTCAAAACATTCCTAAAGGCTTAAAGTAAATTAAAAGAAAACAGTACAAGAATCAAGGGCTTTAATTGATAAATATATATATTTTTTATAGGGATTTAGTTCAAATCCCTCAAATAGAGGGTTTAGGTACAGTCCTGCAAAACTACTTTAGAACCTAAACTCCTGCCAGATGGAGGAAAGAAAGATTTAAGCTCTTAGTGTACAAATGAAGACGTTTCTGAAAATGTATTAGCTTGTATAATGCAACCACTGGCAAGTCTGATACCAAGAAAGGTACCATAAAACTTTCAATAATGGCTGGGGCCTGTACCTCGTCAACAGAAAGCACTGGACCTTTATAACAGACAGACAGGTCATGAATTTGGGCGATCCACCTGCTCTGTGTAAAAGCCATGGATTTGCTGTTTTGCTGTTCAAATCTACAAAACTACCTCTTTATGTACAGTATAACTTTAATATAGTTCCAATGCAACTGCACTCCTCTTATTAGCAACATAATATTACCATTATCACTACTGTGCTACAGTTTGTCATCTAGTCACAATACAATATTCCATATAGGCCTACTTATAACATAAACTACTTCTACATAAGTACAGGAGTTTTGCAATGCATTTTCTATGGTAGTTGTCTCCATGACAACAAGATAAACATTAATTAAGTTGACTTGACTTGATATAAAAGTCTGCATTACACATGTCTCTCTGATGCTTTAGTTTATTAATTTTAGTGATATTGTATCATTGTATACTAGGGCTGTCCTCGACTAAAGAAATTCTTAGTCGACTAACACTTATATGATTTTGTCGATTAATCGATTAGTTGATGTAATCGACAGAGCTGTGCTCTTTGAGAGGTGATTAAGACTAGAAAAGCACAATATAAATGTAGTTAATGAACCATCTGTAAAACTGAGTTTCTCCACAATTAATCCTGCAAAAGCACCACTTTAAATCTTGTGTTTACCAGAAATGTGCTCATAAGTTTCTTGGAAATGAGTAATTAAACATGAATAAGCATAAAAAATGACTCATCAACTAAAGAAATCTTAGTCGACTAAGACCAAAACGACTAAGAGGTGGCAGCCCTATTGTATACTACTCGAAGGAGACTGTGTCACTGGCTTCTGCATTTAAACCCAAAGTGAACCTGAAGTATATACTGCATTTAAACACTGACAATCTGAGACAGACTATTGTAGAAATCTGGGCACAGGCTTTACTTCTTACAAGTTTAACAGCGATGTTCAAGATCTGTTTGTCCGGTGAGATTTTTGCTTGGTTTCAGCAAAGCCCGTCTACGGAAAGCCGTTCCACTCCCTATTTAGCCCCATTGTACCTACTTTGGTTGCAGTTCCACCAGAGTTCCACTGGGGGTGATCACGGTCCAGTGCAAAATGAATGGGACCCTATGGAGCTAGACGGCTAAATTTGTCTCTTTCGCCTGATTGTCGATGAGAAATCTCAGATTTGATTGTAGTTTTTGCAAGTTCAACATGGATTATAGGTCGAAAGTTGAATGAACGAGTACTTATGCCCTTTCGATTTGTTACAGGTTGAGTCGTTGTTGCCCATAACACGCTAGCATTCTGCTAATGAATGCTGATTGGTCAGTGAAGGACAGATTACGATCGGAGATCCCGCTTAACGGCATCCGAAGCAGAACCAGAATGCCAGAGTGAATATTTCGGCGTGGTCTTTAAAACATTAGCAAACCTCTTTCTAGCACGTGTATTGACAGGGAGAGTCTAATCTGTCAACTGTGTTGTCGATGCCTCGAGAGAAAAAAGGAAGCGACTCAGAGCTTGCCGTAAAGCAGAATCTCTGGCCGTATATGTGTATGACGTCATTGACATTTTAAAAGGCTTTTTAGAACAAAAAAGCCACTTTAAAAAAATCTAACACCCAGCAGTGTGTATTTTCTTAGCCTCCCCTTTCAAATGCAACATTCAAATTACTAGACAAAAAATTATATCCTGAGAAAAGTGGATTTTGAGGGGTAAGCTCCATAGAGTCCCATTCTTTCTGCACTGGCCTGTGAGCGCCCCCTATTTGGAACTCTGGTGGAACTGCCACCAGTTCAGAAGCCGGAAGTAACGAGAGAGTGGAACTTCTTCCCATATTAGAAATTCTTTGGTTTCAGTCATGCTTGATTCATTCAGACTGGGGAGCTGCCCAGTACTTCAATTCACGGAAAACAATGTGAGGGTCAAATGCTTTGCTCAAAGGCAAAGAGTAGTTGCTGCTAAAGAATGACAAAGTGGAAATGATTCACTTTCCTCACCCTGATTTCACCCAGATTCACCTTTTCTGTCCTAAGACCAGGTCTTCCGGTTACAGTCATCTGGTGACAAACAGCTCAATACTTGGCCACTGAATATAGCAAAAGTCCACAGCAATACATTACCTGTTTGATCTGTTGGCAATAAAATATCAACCAATATATTCACTGCTGCGTCATACCAGCGTCCATCCTCATTAATATGCTAACTAGGGCCAGACCGATATATCGGCGGGCCGATATTATCGGCCGATATTAGGCATTTTCCAAACTATAGGTATCGGCATTTATAATGGCCAATAAATGAATATTTAAAAAATAAAATAAAAACGTACGAAACACCCTTCAACCATGTTATGAGTGTTGGCATTGCATAGTTTGTCCACCAGAGGGCACTCTACAACGTCCCTGTTGGCAACTCTTTTTGTTATTTTTGTGTTTTTGTTCAAAGGACTTTAAGTTTCATATCTTAAGTTTGTATTTTTATACATTATATTTATCAGAATGTTAATATATTTTGATGTTCCTCTGTTCTGTTGTAAAAGTTTATTTTTTAAACTGCATTATCATATTATTTTAGTGAGGACTCATACATAACTACAAATAACTAATGTTAGGGAAATCTATTTATGTTTTGTTACGCGTTTCTGGATATATTTTTTTTTAATATATATCGGCCGATATATCGGAATATCTGATTTTTAAATCACCAAATATTTGTATCGATATCGGCCTTAAAAATCCTTTATCAGTCAGGCTCTAATGCTAACCCTACTGCTTTTGCCTAAATGAATATGCAAGCCACAGAGCTTCTGGTGTATAACAGATGTGAAAAGACGACACTGACAGCCGTGTTAACAGTTGAGAGCTAAGAGATAAACAGCAGAGAATCTGGGAGTGTCCCTCACTTGTTGCCAACACTACGTTCCAGTCTGAGTTTTGTTGCCCGGGCTGGATCCAGAGAGAGAAAATGAAATAATGAGAGAGACACATGCAGAGGAAGTGAAAGAGAAAAATAGAATCCAGTGACCCAGCTCTCCTCACAGACTCTGAGTGGACGGGCTGTTTTGCAGTTGAACTCCATTGGTTTTGTGCTGGATGGTGGCTGCCACCAGCAGCCACCATCCAGCACAGACCCCTCATCCTCAGAGTGCTGTTGTTCCAGTCAGACTGCTAGAGACTTGCCAGATAACAGGCTGTCAGACAGCATCAGTGATGGGTAGAGAAAAAAGACAAGGTCAGAGAAAGACCTCAAACACACACAGACTTGGTACCCAGCTGGCTTGTGTGTAAGTTTTTGTCTCTCACATACACTTGATACTAATATCTTGATCTATATCTCATGGGATGCTCACTAGTTATGTAATTTAAAGCTGCACTCATTTATGTAAACAATGGATCAGCTGACTATATGTGTAATTTACAGTGATGAACGCACAGATAATTATCACCAAACTCTGCAGTTCCCCTCAGCTCTATGGTGCATTTTACCGTCTCTGCTCATTGTTTTGTTTTGGTTTTACAGCCTGCAGCCTCAATTCAGTCTCACCGCTTTCTAGCCACAGCAGACAGCTGTTTTCAGCTCTGATAAACCCACTGTACACGTCTTGCACTGCATCAAACCACAGTGAAACAAAGTTAGCTAGTGAACTGAATAAAGCTTGGGAATAAAAGGAGATTAAATATTGGACATATGTACTGTATGTCAATGTCAAATGAATGCTAATACCTTGTGTCTGCTGGAGGTGTAAAACGGCGTTATAGGCCTAGTTGTCTAATACATACACCATGTAATTGCAACATCTCTATGTTGATTCCAGCTGGAGACCTTTGTTTGCTTGTCATCCTTGCTCTCTATGCATGGTTTTTGTCTATCTCCACTGTTACTGTCAGAGGGAAAATGTTAAAAAAAAAACCCATCTAAACAACACTTTACTTCTTATAATGTTTATGACTTAACAACAAAGCTAAAAAAAAATCTAATAATCCACAGACAATGAACATAAAAACACGCCCAGATCCATGGTTGGTGACAGTTTTCTGCCAGAGCCTTGTGCTCACTCAGCTTTAGGAAGGAAATGGCCGATTCCCAGCGGAGACAGTTACCGCCATATTTAGGTCCTCACGCCTTTGTTAAAGCAGACAAGCCTGGCTGCCAATTGTTCTCCACCCAAAATCATTGCCTCTGCAGCAAGTAACAGTACTTCTGTCAGCATCTTCCCCCTTTCTGCAGTCTGTACAGGCCAGATACAGCCTGGTGAGCACCCTCTGGTGGCCACTGCTGGAAATGAGCTACATACATAAACACAAATGTGTTTGCCTTTTGCATAATAGCAGTCGATCAGAAAAGAGCTATGATACTGTGAAACAGAAATAAAGAGCCCTCCGAATGTTTTCAGTGTCTTGTCTGAAGCGAGTTATTGTGCAAACTTAATATTTTTGCTTTTTTTATTTTTCCACAGACACTGATCAGACGCAAACCTTCACAGAAACAAGCATCAGGTCACTAGAAGCCATAAGTTTGTCTACTGAGCCACTCGCCCCCACCCTTGTTATAGCCACCACTGAGGCCAGCATCAGCACAGGCAGCAGCAGCACTGGTGTCAGCACCGGCAGCAGCACTGGTAGCAGCACTGGTAGCAGCACTGGTAGCACCGGCAGCAGCACCGGCAGCAGCACTGGTAGCAGCACTGGTAGCACTGACAGCAGCACCGGTAGCAGCACCAGCAGCAGCAGAATAAGCATAAGCAGTGGCAGCAGCACCGGCAGCAGCAGCAGCACCAGTAGCAGCAGCGGCAGCAGCAGCAACAGCAGCACAGGCAGCAGCAGCAGCAGCAGCAGCAGCAGCAGCAGCACTAGCAGCAGCAGTGGAAGCAGCACTGGTAGCAGCAGCAGCAGCGACAGCATCACTGGTAGCAGTAGCAGCAGCGACAGCATCACCGGTAGCAGTAGCAGCAGCGACAGCATCACCGGTAGCAGTACCAGCAGAGACAGCATCACCGGTAGCAGCAGCAGCACCGGTAGCAGCAGCAGCAGCAGCAGCAGCAGCGACAGCAGCACCGGTAGCAGCAGCAGCACCGGTAGCAGCAGCAGCGCCTGGAAGGACTTTACTGACACAAACCAAATGTCAGACGCCTTCCCTGCTGTGTCCTCCAAGGCTAGTTCCTGGATGTTGACAGAGGACGCCAGACTCCCCCAGGACAGCCCGGACACCACCCTCCGACTAGGAGATGCCTCAGACTCTATGTCCCACACAGCCGTCCACACTGACAGCACCTACACTTCTACTGCCATCAGCCGAGCTGGGGAGAGGACCCTGCTGTCTGTCACCTCCTCTTCCAGCAACAGCACCTCCTCTGCCTTTACAGAGGACTCCAACTCCCATCAGCCCCCCTCCACCTGGGGTATTTCTGCTCAGGCTACTGAGACTGAGGACTACACCCACAGTGCACCGGCCACCAGGACTGACAGCAGAGACACAACAGACCAGCACATGACGCACTCCTTCAAGGGGATATTTCCAGAGACAAGTTTAACTGGACAACCTAATGCCACCCATCATCAATACACCTCAACATCAGAGGAGACCTCCGACTCAACACCACCTCTCAGAGTAACCGAGCCCAGCACTGACCAATCGGAAGTGTCTGTTTCCTCCACACCTTCTGTCACCTCACCTGCAGAAGGTCCTACAAACATCTCAGGGACAGAGCAGGGGTCGGGCTTTAGTGTTACAACCGCCACTGAGTTCTCCACCGGAGCCCACAGCTCCAGCACTCAGAACCAGGAGGGCACTGTGGGGGTTTCATCCCAGACCAGTGACCAAAGCGTTGGCTTGGGTCTGACCACAGCACCCCCAACAGTCAGTAGTACATCAGAAGTGGACAACTCTCTAACAGACACTCCAATGCTCGTTACTGAGTTCTTCCTCACCTCCACACCTGTCACTGTTACAGAAAGGTACGTTTAAAAAAAACAATAACATATATATATATATATATATATATATATATATATATATATATATATATATATATATGTATATATATATATATATGTATAGATGTGTGTGTGTGTGTATATATGTATATGTATATATTTGTATTCATGTATTTCTCCGAATGATTTGTATATGCGACAGGAAGACGTTTGCTAAATAAGTAAGTTTGTGGTGTCTTGTAATCCCATGTGGGATGGGCCAAAATGTTTGGCATGACACAGAAATAAAATATAACTAACTAACTAACTATATATATATATATATATATATATATATATATATATATATATATATATTATTAGAAAAGCATTATTTTAACAGACACATTCTGCTCTATAAGCTTTAAAGGAATGCAGATTGACAAGCTTAAATTATTGGCTTACATGAGCGCCCCCTGCTGACACCTTAGCCTGCTCTGTGTCGAGTGATCAGTAAAGTTGTCATGTCAGTCCTGGTGTTGTAAAGATGAAAATTGTTCTTGTATGCTCTTTTCAATTCTTGTCAGAAGTCTGTAAGAGATTTGGTTGAAAGGTTTTCTCTTTACCAGATCACAGATAACAGAGGAAGACACTTTCAAAGCCACTGCGTCCACCTCCACCACCACGACCACCACCACCACCACCACAACAACCAGCCCTCCTTTACCTGCAACCTCATCCTCCAGGTTCAGTAGCACCGCTAGCAGCTCTACTCCAGGGTCACCTACCGAGGCCACCGTCCCGTACACTACGCCCTCCACCACCCTGGCCTTGCTGACCTCTGCCGTGCACGCAACTCCCCGCGTGTCACCCAGCCAAACCCAGGGGCCCTCAACTGGGATGGATAACCCCACAAATTCCACCACCCTGCAGATAGAGACAAGCACGGACACCCCGGGAATCACCACGACTCACAGCGAGCACATCACCACCTCCTACACCCACAGAACCCCAACTAAGAGTACAGAGGCTCTGCAGACCACCGGGAAACAGACAGACAGAGGAACTACAGAGCTGGTTGGGACCACATCACCCACCAAGGCACCGCCAACACCACCAGGTCAGTGGTTTACATTCCATCATTTTATCTGACAATCCTTGACATGCAGTCTTCACAGCAAGAATGTGTTACTAAAGTGGACCGAATTACTTAAAAAAAGCGATATACTTTGTATACATTACATATTATATATTATTTACATATAGGTATGCAAATGTGCATTATGAACCATTCAAATTATGAGATTGATGAGACCTAATGACAATGTTTGTGTGAAACCACTGTATGATTGCCCTGTTTTTAAAGTGCCCATATTATGAAAAAAATCACTTTTTCTGGGATTTGGGGTGTTGTGTCTCTGGTGCTTCCACACACATACAAACTTTGAAAAAAAAAAACATCCATGCTGCTTTGAGTGAGATACGGGTTTCTGAATGTGTCCTGCCTTCAGTCTCCGGGTGAGCTGTTCAAAATCTGCACGGCTTTCTACATAACTAGCCGAGACGAGGGGCCTAGGGTGCTAACCGTTAGCATGCTAGTTCATTCTCAATGGCAAAACACTGCTACAACACACACAATTTCACCCTAATCTACAAAATAAATTGTATAGAACTACTTACATGTCCTTGTTCTGCAGGTATTCCACACAAAGTTGGAAGTGTGCCCTCATTTAGAAGAAGTCTCCCGGCTAATCCTGCCTTGTACAGGCCGAAGTTGCAGTAACAGCTAGCTAGCTCACGTAATCCTTACCTAGCTACTGCGCATGTGCGACTGACAACAAAGATCTTACAGAAGTTGCGAGGTCTCACTCTGTAGCTAAAACCTGAGACCTGATAGGGTGAAAAGAGGATATGCAGCAATGGGCAGTACAACAGTACAAATTTGAAAATTAAACCATGTAAACCTATTCTGATACAATCTCAAATTACAATTATGAACCTGAAAATGAGCATAATATGGCCACTTTAAAAACTTTTTTAATGGTTCAATTTCTTGTTTTATGGTAAAATGCCTGCTCTCCTCTCTAAACTCCAGGGAACCCTTGTGTGTCAAACCCTTGTATGAACGGAGGGATGTGTGTGAGCTATAAAGGGCATCAATTCACCTGCCACTGTCAGCAGGCATGGACAGGACTGACCTGCAACCAGGGTGAGTCCTCTTCTTCCTGACAGATTGACGACAGCATGCATGCTACTTTTTTTTTTGTGTGTGTGTTGCAATGTACCCAAGCATGAAATCTCCAGAAAAGTATGAAATAAAATCCAAGTTTAAAATATTCTTTTTCTATATTATCCTGAGTGCTCTTTTAGAAAGTATATAGTAATACTTGTATGTACTGGTGTGTGCAGATGTGGATGAGTGTGAGAGGGACCCATGCCCCGTTGGGTCCAGGTGTGTGAACACGCGAGGTTCCTTCAGCTGTGAATGTCCGCTGGGCTTCGACCTGGAGGACGGACGCACCTGCACCAGAGGTAAAACCCCTTTAATACATAACAGTGAAACAATAATCAATTACAGATGATGAAAATATGCAAACACAAAGTATATATGAATTCAAAGTTGTTTCCCCAAAGGCCTTCTTTTGATGACTATTTTTCCCCTCCACAGCAAAGGCGTTTCTGGGAACTTTCAGTGTTAACAAATTGCTGCATGACCCTGTTATCTTCAAGAGCGCCACCATGCATGAGATCCAGAGAGAGATCATTCAGTTGGTGAGCGGCAGCACACATAATTGCATTGTCTCTGCAGATTTCTGAGCTCCATTCGGCTTATGTGTATTATATCTGCTACATACTCTCTTACTGTCTTTCACCTCAGCTCAATGCTTCGTTGTCAGTCCTCCGAGGTTACAGCCGCTCAACGCTAAGTAAGAAGTAAGTTTTTGCCATCACTAAACCATTCCATTTCTGTAATCTTTCAGTAATTTGTTGTCACAAAAGGAAACATGGTTATAATTATATTTACCCCCGCTGGCCTTTACATTTCATAGGCCTTCATTAGAGCAGGGGTCTTCATCATTTTTAAGCCAAGGACCCCTTAGCTTAAAAAGAGACGGAGCAGGGACCCCCTACTATATATAATGTATAAAATTGAGTTGCATATTAAACTGGGCTTACAATAAAGTGAAGGGCGGCCTATAGCCTTTAGATATACCTTTTATGATGCATACAATACTAAGGTGTTAAAATAATAATTGTTGACATATTCATATATTTACACATCATGTTTTAATGTTAAAATGTGGAACAGTAGCTGTATCTGTTGATGGCTACCTTACCAGGCCAGTAAGCCTATCATCAATGTTGTGTAAAACAGCATATATTTTTTATATATATATATATATATTTTTTAATATATATATCAAACAATAATTTGGTGGCCCCCCTCAGCAACTCTGAGGACTCCCTAGGGGTCCCGGACCCCCTATTGAAGATCTCTGCATTAGAGTAAATCTAAACTAAGAAAGCAAACAGATGAATGATGCAACATAGACATTTTGTCAGTGTAGACCTCTCAGTTTGACCTCTGATCTCTTTCCAACAGAGGAGAGCCTGAGTTTCATATCTCAGCTGTCAACATGTTTTCCATTTCCACCGATGTGACGAGCGCAGAGGTCTACAACAGCATCCAGATGTCTCTCAGCAACTGTAGCTCCTCATTGGCCCACTGCCGGATGGTCCTGCAGCACCAGCTGACCTATCACGGTGAATATAATAGCCAGTAATCTTAATGAACATCATCAGGTTTATATTTGCTGATTTCAACCAAAAGTATTACATGTTTTAATTGGCATACTTTAATTGTGATTGAGGGCAGGCTACTAAAAATAGCTGTGAATGTGTTTACATCCACTAGAGGGCAAAATGTAGCTGTAAACAGCTCCCACAGTTATATCATTACATCACTCACAAACTTCGTCATCCAGCTGCTATATTTCACAACCCTACACTACAGGGAATCCTACAATAAGAGCAAAGGACAACCGTGCACTACCATAAAACACTACAAAAAGATCACTATGAGCTCACACATACACAGTAGCAATTTTATGTAGGATGCTCATTGTGAACCAGAACTGTAGGTTAATAAATTCTGACTTGCTCTTCAGATGAAACCTAATAGTGAATTGAGGGAAACAAGGAAGCTGGTTTGGTGTTTTCTGACGTCATGGATTCATCTTGTCCAAATCATGACCATGATTCCTGTGTTGCTGTATTCACGACTAATTGTGTCCACACTGTGTTCCAGTGGAAAGTCTGTGTGTGGCCCAGAAGACTCAGTGTGATACAGAGCGCTCCACCTGCACAGACAACAGCGGCACAGCCAACTGCCAGTGTCTTCAAGGATACTACAAACACAACCCTGACGACCTGTCCTGCTTAGGTGAGCTCAGTGTGTGCTACTTACTGTGAGTGCATGGGTTTTTATGTATATATCAAAAAGCAAACCACATATTAACCTGATTAAAATGGACCAAACATGATTAAAATGACCAAGTTAGTGTTTCCTTCCTGATAAAAACAAAAAACTGAAGAAAAAGTAAATTCAGATTTGAAATTTCACATGAAATTCATTGAAATTAAGGATAAGGCATATCACCAAACCAATATTGGCGTTGGACCTCCCTATAACAAACTGTTTAATTGGACTTTTTCTTTTTTTCTTTTTTTTCTTCGTTTCAGAATGTGGGGATGGCTACAAGCTGGAAAATGGCACCTGTGTTCCGTAAGTTCAACTTAATTTATTTTTTCCTTAAAGTATTGATCCACTTATACTTAAGTATATATTTAAGTCCAGATTCTTACTGCAGATTCTATGTCTACTTTTAAGGTGCATGTTTGGATTTGGAGGATTCAACTGTGGAAATTGTAAGTGGCCCTATAAATCCCTGAACAGGCAAAATATAACCTATTCAGCTAAATAGATAAGATATGATGAACTAAAGTTACACATTTGATCTTGTGATCTTTACATATGTTTCTAAAGTTAAGTATTTACTATGATGTTATTGGACATTGCAGTTTACAAGCTGATTGCAGTCGTGGTGTCACCTGCAGGGGGCGCTCTGCTCCTCATCCTCATCATTGCTCTCATTGTCACCTGTTGCAAGTAAGACTGCTGTTATTGTTAGCACAGAAACCTGTCCTGGTTTGCAGAGCAATTAAACTAGTTAAGTCTTAAACTATATTATTGATGGTAGCACAGTAATCTGCCTTGCTATACGGTATTTTCAAGTTGATAATTAAAAAACAAGTGATCCTAGACCATAAAACAAGTGTAATTATATGTTGGCTTCGGTTACAGTTTACCCAAATTACCAAAAAAAAACACATTTCCTCAATTTCAGTGGTTTGATGAAGTGAATAATATTGGTTATTTTTTAAATGTTTGATCTACAAGGAAAGACAAGAATGACATCAACAAGATCATCTTCAAGAGTGGAGATATGCAGATGTCCCCGTACGCAGACTTTGCCAAAAATAACCGCATATCCACGGAGTGGGGCAGGGAGACCATAGAGATGCAAGAGAACGGCAGCACCAAGAACCTGCTGCAGATGACTGACATTTACTACTCTGTAAGGAGACTTACAATACAACTTTCATTAGACCTCCCACTCCTTCATTTGTCTTCATTATTCAAGTTTAGGTTTGGTTTTGAGTGTTTGGATATGTCTTATAATCAGTTTATTAGAAGAAACTTTTAAATACATCTCATTGATTTTCTGTGTTTCTGTGCCCTTTCCTTCAGCCTGCGTTGCGTAACTCAGACCTGGAGAGAAACGGCCTGTACCCGTTCACAGGCCTGCCGGGTTCTCGCCACTCGTGCATCTACCCTGCCCAGTGGAACCCCTCCTTTATCAGTGACGATTCACGAAGGAGAGACTACTTCTGACTGCCCCACCTTGAACACACACACACACATACACACACACACACACACACACACACACACACACACACACACAACTTACTATCTCTTATACTGACAATTGTGATGTGTTATAATGGTTTTCTGTCACAGTGAGAGTGGGAGCCCATTTGGCCATCTGCATTCAGGGCTGCACACTACCTATGTAAATGCAGGTGTGTGTGTGTGTGTGTGTGTGGGTGGGTGGGTGCGTGCATGCATGTGTCTGCATATTATGGAAGTGCACATTTTTTTGCAAGTGAAATATTTCCTGAAAGTGTTATTGTGTGGCCATTTCAGTGTTTTGCATGTTTTAGCTCATTTGCTTCAACTCACACATTACATTGCTGCCACTGTGTTGTTAAAGACTGTTTAATATGTTTTTCCTGCCTTGCAGGCAGCCTCTGATTCTCATTTACTTCACTGTATGATGAAAAACAATTTCCAGACGCTTGAAACTGAAGTGCTTGAGGTAGGCAATCCATGACAGTAAACAATCATATCTGCCTTGTTGCTGCCTTTTAATGCAGTGCAGTTTTGCTTGAAAAATCTGCACTGCATTAATGCACAATATTAAATAAAAGCTGATATAATATTCACTGTGCTCAAAGACAGGAATGTGCGTTTATGACCACCAGGAATGTGGGAAAACACAATCAGATTACTTTTTTTTTTAGGCAGCAGTGATGTAAAGTGTATGTGATGTGTAGCAAATAGACTAGAACATGCAAAAACATTGATACGGTCCTTTAAGTGCTGAAGTATGAATATGTACGTGCCACTGCTGTGATTCGAAAATAATCAGTTTCTTCTTAGATAATAGTCTGAGAATAAAGTATTGATGGAACAAGACAATAACAAAACCACTGAAGGATGCGCAAAGTTCGGTTTAATGCCAATAGAAACTGAGGAACCACTTTGAATTCTGATAACGACGTTTATTTATTCCCTCTTTGTCCAAGTCCTTGACATGTAGCATACTGGACACCTTACATACACACTGACAGACTGGAGATGGATAAACTTGTGGCTTGTGTGTGTGTGTGTGTGTGTGTGTGTGTGTGTGAGTGAGAGAGAGAGCGAGCGAGAGAGAGAGAGAGAGAGAGAGAGAGAGAGAGATTGTGTGTGTCTTAAGTATGTGTGTGTGTGTGTGTGTGTGTGTGTGTGTGTGTGTGTGTGTGTGTGATGTGTGTATACGTGTGTGAGGAGTAATTAACTGTATACCAGAAGGATCATAACTGTCAATGAGTGTTTGAATTTAAAGAGTGTAAAGATGTATCATAATTAGTTTGCTTTTTCTGACATGGAGTATTGTTTTTATGTGACTGTTTTACTTCTTTGTGTTTATATATGATTTGTTCATTCTGGCGTTTTAGTCAGACGTGCTTATTTAAATAAAAAATTTGCACAGCAGTATTTCTCCGACTCCATTCTGATGCTAATTATTTTAAGATTTTTCAAATCCTTGATTTTGAACTGCTTGAGTTTAAAATTGTTCAAACAAAATTACTGTAAATGTATTTTAGTGGTATTGCGCATTTATATCATTTTTTAGTAGCACAAGAACAGAACAAACAATTAAATCAACTCAGGTTTTTTCTTTTAGTCTTTATTTTCATTTTAGCATTTTACAGATTTTACAGGGTTAGAGAAATAAAGACATTCAGATTACCCATGAAAATGGGGATTATCAACAGGATTAAAATCTTAATCCTACATGCTGGACTATAATACAGTACCTGTCCTCTGCACATTCTATTTATCCTAAACTTTTGCACATCCCTTAACATTTTCTACACATCCATACAGCCTATTTTTTCTTAATGTTAAATAGTTACATGTATGTGTTATATGTTTCTGTATTTATTGATTGTTTATTTCATATTAATGTGTTTTATATATATTGAATATGTTCATGTATGCACCAACAACCAAGGCAAATTCCTTGTAAGTGCTACTTACTTGGCAATAAATCCTTTCTGATTATGAATGAAGTGTTGGAACTATTTCTCGGAGAGCAACAGCCAGGCACAGAGACTTCACAGAGCCTTGTAACCGCGGTCACTTTGCCAGGAAAAAAAGCTGGGACCCTGCACATAAGCACTTGGCAGATGCATAAAATGTAATTCGTAAAGAAAAAGTTGAAAAACAACAAATACTCTGACCATTATTGTTTACATATACTGATTTACATCAAACAAATCAGTCAACATTGTCAGGTAAGGTGCTTTTCCGAAACATGCTAAATTATTCCTTCCTTTGTGGGTAGTGGGTACAATTGTTTACATAATGTGACGTTTCTGGTCCGTTTCTGTTGGCTTCCCAGCTTCTTATAACCCATAGTCTCAACAGTGTAAGGACCTGAAGACACAGAGGCACAACTTTCTTTTGATATTTTGACTTTTCTAAACCAGCAATGGAACGTCAATACATTGATCTGGGTGAGCAGGCCATCATATTAATCGATGGTCCTCTCATCTTCTTCAACCTCACTGCAAATATCTTCTATGCATGTTGCTTGATCTTCCCACCATGCAACACACAACGACTCAAGCAGCCTTTAAAGATGCTGCTGGGATTGCTTGTCTCATGCTCAATTATGTATAGTGTCTCTTTGGCTTTACTGCTTTGTGTGTTAGAGGAAGAAACCAGCTTTGAAATGTTTATTGTGCCATTGGTGATTGTGAGGTTCTATGTGACTAATAGCATGACGTGTTCGGTTTGGCTCAACTTCTACTACTACATCCAGATTGTCCCTGCACAGCGAGCTCTTCTGATCTGGGTAAAAACGAACATCAAGTCTGTCACGTACGTGATTTTGCTTTTTAACGGGACCTTTATTTTGTTCTGTAGTGCCGTTTTTACTGCAGATGAACTTTTTCAAAGAAGCGGGCTCACTAATACCAGTAATACATTGACTGGAAATCAGATTGATGGACTGTACTTCACAAGCCGAATTTGTTTCTTCAGCATCAATGTGTATATCTTCTTATGTCTGTGTATATTGACGGTTTCTAGCTTTTCCACGGCCCACTACCTGCATAGACACATAAAACGTGTGGCACAGCGTGGCAGCTTCTTCTCCACTCCGAGAATTCAAAGTCAACAGAGAGTCACTGTCACTGGGATCTCTCAAGGAGTGCTGTACTTCCTCTATGCCAGTTTCTATTTCTTTGATTCATTCACCTACATGTTTTCCATGGACTTTTACTTTAGTGCTTGGTTCACCTTCACGTTCACCTCGCTGTACACATTAGGCACCACCGTCAACTTGGCCATTGGTCAGGTTATATTCAGGCAAAGGGCAGCCGATGCCTGGAAGGCACTCAAAGCACTGTGTGGCATTGGCATGGTAACACCATCACCTGATGCCAGCCAGCTGACATCAGGTGAAATAGCTAATACTGTACCTGTTGATGTCCAAATGTCAGTGTGATTATTATTATTGGGCGTGTGATATGGTAGTGTTGCTTGTAATCATTTATCTACCGTGTGAGGTTTAATTTGATGAATGTATAGCAAAATAAATATAAATGTAAACATTTTAGTCTAGTGGGTTGTTCTGGCAAAACATTGCCAGAAGAGGTTCACGCTGGGACACATGTAATGACTGAAATCAATAGAACAAGGACAGTGGACATCAGAGTGAAATAAGGACTGGAACACACTGATTGATCTGCAGACCAACGTTTCGTCACCACTGTGTCTTTATTAGAGTCAAAAATGAGAATGGACTTTCTAACCTAACCTAACAGGGCCTGTTATTATTTTCCACATTGAAGCTTCTTCTGGGGTCCTTGATTTGCTGTACAAAAACATACCTGATGTCAGCTATTTGACTACTAGTATGGGCTACTCTGTTTGGCTGAAGCTCTTTTACTACACCCAGATTATACCTGCAGAAAGCTCTGTTCATCTTGATTAAAAATATCAAATCCAATTATCAATTTAAAGATGTTACCTTCATGATCTGTTGGAAATATTGCCATGTAAGATGTATGCATCTTGTAAGCATGCATTATATGTCTGATACATATTTCTCCTCATTTTGTGTAGTCTCACTGCGTAGATGCTGCAACTTTCTTTCTGATTTATGTTATAAAAATGTCAACATTCTAAACTTAAATCATTGTGCTTGGAAAAACAAACTTTGTAAACACAGTCATAAATAATCATGTTGTAAAAAATGCATCAATACATGGAGTTAAACATGGCGTAATGTCCGTATTTCTTTTTCTTGGCAATTTCACAGTAATGTGCTTTATTTACATTTTCTGATTTGCATGAGACGCAAATGCCTCAGATTTGTTACATTGCATAGGGTTGGACAGCCTTACTGGTTTTATTTGTAAGCTCACTACAAAGAAAGAAGACACCAAAATGGAAACAGCAAACAGATTAAAGATGAACTATCTTACATGTGTCATAATTAATGGGCCTCTTGTTGTTCTCAACATCATGGCTAATGCATTTTACATGTTTTGCTTGGTCTGTCCACTTCACGGAGAAAGGATCAAGCAACCTCCGAAGCTTCTCCTGGGGACCTTGATGTGCTGTACAATCATTTACCTGAGGTCGGTTTTCTTGATGGTCTTTCCTGAACTACAAGCTGAAGGCATTAAAGTCACTCAAATCTCATATGTGGTGACACTCAGCAGATTGTCCACTACTGTGAGCTCCTCTGTTGGGCTGAACTTCTCCCACTACACCCAGATTGTACCTGCACAGAGAGCTCTCTTCATCCACTACTGCTGATTTGCAAAGCACAGCAAAACATCAGGAATGATGAAAATATATTTCTGTCAACGATTTTGCCCTTCCATGCTGGCAGAGGTCAAACGCTCTACAATGATACCTTCATGATCTGCCGGAAATATTGCAATCCAGATTTAACACACATGAACAATCTACCAAATGTATGAAAAAAAGCATTGTTAAATACAAGTTGCTGAATTGTGGCAAACCTTTTGAAGAACAAATGGCAAAGGTATGCATCTTACTGTTTTATATTATTATTTATCGTTTTGTATAAGTGGTACAGCTGTATGCTTCTTTTGCAATTCTTGTTTAACATTTAGTGGTCAAGCTTATTACTTTTCATCATTAAAATGTATCTAACATTAATTACATGTTTGCTCCATATTTTTCCTCCTCATTCTTTGTAATTGAAATGATTTCAGCGCTGCTGTTGCATACTTAATACAACTAAAACTAAAAATGATCTTATCTTATTTTAGTAGTCTACATATTATTTTGTTATTTTGTTATCCTTTTCACATCTGTCTACAGTTGTGCCAAAGCCACTTGGACAGTAACAGCCTACAGTAACAGCAGTTACAGTAGGCAACTGAGCTGTTAATTAAACTGTTTGGGAAACTTATGTTTAAGATGTTGCTATCCCGTGGAAGCACTTTGCTTTCATCAGAAGAAGAAAAAAGAATTGGACTTTATGTAGTAATTGTGACTTGGTAATATTATTACAAGATATAATACACAATCAGAGAAAACTCAAGATCTCACAATTGCAAAATCTGTATCTTGTAATTACGATGACTCGTCATTATGAGAAAATCTAACTTCAATTTAACTAAAACTTACATAATTACGATATCCAGATTTTGTAAATATGAAAATACTTGTCATGTAGTTATGAGATAATTGTCATGTAGTTATGAACTAAGATCTCATATTTATAAGAGTGTTTGCCATAATTAAAGTCTTGTTGGGTATTAGATGCTAAGTGATAATCAAGTGATAAATTCTGAGATTTTTTTTTTTGGGGTGAATGCAATGCACTTCACGCCTACATATCCAACCAATTAGGAAAAGTACGGTATCTCGACCACAAACTGGCTCTTTCAGGTAAAACCTTAACGTTACTTTCAAATGTAACGCAAAGTAAGTAAATTGAGATTACGGGAAAAAAATAGTAGCCTTGGGGAAGTGGAAGCGTTTTTTTACTCTGCGTGCTCCCAAGTCTGAGCTACTGAAGAGGTCCTGAAGGCATCATGAGTCTGGTCCAGCCCCTCCTCGTTCAGCTGTGTTTAGTCCTCTCTCAGCAGTTGATGAGGGAGAGAGGCGCAGTGTCAGGATCTCTCGATATTCTGGGCAAAATAAAAGTCACCGTTGGACAGCCAGTTGGATTGCCAGATAAACCAGGCAGATTCAATTTTCTGGATCGGGAAAAAAAAAAAAGAGAGAAAGATTTAACATCATATTCAGCCGTACGTTAACGTTACTGGAATAAACGATGTTAAGTCAACGGTTTCCCTCCTGTTCAGGTGAGGAAATCAACGTTAATGTTAACGTTATAAAAAATATTGTATTGAGTGTTAACGTTAACGTCCGTTATTGGACTCGGTTTAGCTAGCTTAGCTCTTGTATTTAACACAGTTTAAGTGACTGTAAATGTCATGTCGTTGTTAGTTTAAACTAACGTTTAACCTGTTGTGGAAACTTAGCTATACCTGATCGTTTCACACCAACGTTGCTTCCATCCATTTTCTTTATAGCTCTTTAACTTAATTGTTAACAAGTCGGGAATCTGCGTTAAAACAACAGAGCTTCTAACTAACGTTAGTTAACATCATCCGTTAGTAAGGTAAGCTATAAAACAGAGGGAAACTACTACGGTCAACCCAAATAAACTGTGCAGCAGGAACAAAATGAGGAATTTACATATATTCCCAAATGTTGCGTGTCATCACCAAAATATGTGCCCGATAAACATGTGGCGCCCCCAGACATGTTTAATAGGGGTGGCTAAATGGGACCACCAAAACCAAAAGCCATAACTGAATTTCAGAAATTCTATTATGCTGTTGTAGTAATGTTGTATATAGACTAACGTTAGCTAGTTGAAAACTATGTCAATATGAGAGTTAAGGGATCGCATACTTTGGTTTCTCATTTTACAGTTCACAGCGATAGAATCAGGGTCACCGCTTTGGTGGCCACTGCCGATTAGGGCTGTCCTGAATACCATTTTGGGGCTGCGAAGCTGTGGTGAGAAATATTCCAGTATATTTGAAGCTTCGACTGGGGCTGGGGGTTGGGATGGGGTAACGATATGAAATGACACCGACGTGGAGAAAATCAAATATCACGATGTTTTTGACCAAATACCTCGATATTGATATTGTGGCAATATTGTAGGGTTGACAATTGGTGCTTTCACAAAATATTCACAAAATGAGATTTTTGATAAATAATCATCAGTTATGTTGATATAATAACTATGTGGGTAAAGGCAAATAATAGAACAGCTAGAACAGTCTGGTGTGTTCAGAAAAGTACATCACTCTACTGTAATGTAGCCTTTAAAACCAGGAAAAGACAACACTTGTGTCATATCAGGATATTATGATATCCAAAATTTAAGAAAATATCTATAGATATAGCATTATCGATATCGATATATAAGGCTATAGCCTTATATATCGATATCGATATAATATCGATATATTGCCCAGCCCTAGTCTCACATCATCTGGCTAAATTGTGCCGGCAGGTGAGTGAGTAGCTACCATGGCAACGGTCGAAGCTTCGAAGCATTTGGGTCAGCCCTACTGCCGATAAAGGGTGAACAGGGCGCAGAAAGGACTGTCCACGCAGAGCTGTCGCCATAGCCTACGTAAGTGGCCTAAAGTTTATACTTGTGCATTGGTGTGTGCGTCAATTTCTTTAAGAGAATAGCAGGGCCGGCGTGTGTGTGTGTGTGTGTGTGTGTGGTAGAGCAAGTGAGAGAGTGACGGCAAATTAGCCTAGTGGGAGAAACAAAGTGTCTCCCCTGTGCTTTTGGACCATGGTGGGAAATCTGCAGCGTTAAAGTTAACCCTCTTCTTAATTTCATCTGCAAATGAGTAGGGGGAGGGGAAATGTGACGCTACCAAGCCAAGGCCGAGCGACGTGCTTTGCCGTGACGTGTAGTTACATTTTTCGAGAGGTGCGCGCGGAAGGACAGGTGTCTAACTGCGTGTCAATCACTGCTCAGGCACACGCATTCATTCTCCCTTGTGGGGGGAGGGGCTTAGGAGACCGTTTTGGGCTTTAGCAGAAAGGGGGGAGGGACTGAGAAGTTGTCGATGTTAAATTTTTTTGGATAAATCCTGGATCTTCACAATCCTACCAACAGCACCTTTAATTCACTAGTTCTCACAACAAGGCTTCCAGATAGACCCGTTAACCATAAAACGCTTCAACGTTAGTTGACGTTAATGTACAGTTTTTTGGGCTACAGTTGTGGTTAAAGTTGTCTATTTTTCCCATCAGTGTTACATCATCATAGTGTCTCTCCAGTGGGTATCAATCTTACTCCACCACTTGTTATGGTCTCAGTATCCAGTGTTGCTAGACAAACAGTATTTTGCATATCTGTGTAGAATTATGCTTACAATTCTGTTAGGATTGCAGTTTAATGTTTTAGGGCTTATTTTGCATCAGAAGGGGAAATTAGCTACTGACGTGTTTTTCTTACTGTCAGGTGATTTAAGGTGCAGTCTGTGAACTTTGCTGCCTTGGCTACCTAGACCATCAGGGGTATGGCCCCAGCCCTGACTAAAATCCTGAAAGATGGCCATGGGATCCACCTGTCCTCGCCTCCTGCCTCTGTCAGAATGGACTCAGATGGGAGAGCCATGTGTAGTACTGAGCTGGAGTCTCAGATGAGGTCAACAGATGATGGTGACATCCAGAAGATGTGGCTGAACCTTTCCCTGTTTCCCTCTCTGGACTCCTGTCTCCCCGTTAGCCCCCTGGACGTCCCTGCCAACCCTGTGCTTTCCCCATGTCTGCAGGCGTCTGCCAGCCAGTTTGAGACGCTGCTCTTCCCCAGCCCTGCTTCCCTCCTCAGCCTCCTTTCCTTCAATAAAGGCCTGAGAGATTCTCATCAGGTGGCCTGCGTCTTCCCAGGTGTACCAGACATGTTTTTAGTCCCTGAGCACAATAGCCAAGAGGCTTGTCTGCAGCATGGATGCAATGCTAATCCTGAATGTGGGACAGATGGTGGTGATGTGTATCACTCCTCTCATATCCTTAGCAGTGTTCCTCCTTCATATTCCTACAGGGAGATAAACTCCCTGGGCTGCACTCCCTTCTTTGCACCCCCACCTACACAGACACAGGGGAAAGTGGCTGGAATGGGCTGTCCTCCTCCATCTTCAGTGCAGCCTTGCAGTGGCAGGATGAACTCTAACCAGCTGGCATTCAGAGCTGTGCTGGATGCGGCTGTGAAGGAGCAGCTCTCCAGGCAGACAGGGCTGCAGAGCCGGGCTCAGAGGCTGCAGAGGAGACTGCAAGCCCTACTAGGAGAACACGCTTTGCTACACTGCAGCCATCAGCTGGAGGGACTGGAAAGGCACTGTCAAATCGGTGGTGTGTCTCTGGACAGCCTGGACTCCATACATTCTCGTATACTACCTCAGCAAGTGGGAGATAATTGTTCTTGGCTAGAGTCGTCCACAGACTCGTCTGCCTTCACAGAGCTCAGAGAGTTCAACCGCTCCAGCCAGGCGGTGCTGAGAGGCCTGCAGGAGGCTTTGGACTCCGAGGCCACGGCCAGCAGCAGCTCAGAGGAGGAGCAAGAGGAGGCTAAGATCCACAGCAAAATCAAGACTTCACCTGTGTGAGTATCCAGCAGCTGGAAGTAGTTTAAACGTAGCTGCATGTGTCCTGTGAAACTAAGCACATTAATCAAAAAGACTACAATTATAAAGCCCTGAAGGTGTCTTATATGACTAGCAAACTAAGTGAGACCAGTTTCCTTGTCTCTTAAGTTGTGGGCTGCCTTCGAACCAAGTTATTTTTCTCATTTTGAACGTTGCGTGTTTCTAAGAGCTACAGTGTGTATCATACGTGTCACAGCTTGTTATTCCAGGTAAATAAACAAGCTACCAAGGAGAGACTTTAGAAAGCCCCTCAACCACGTATTTTGCTTATCAAGTTGAGTGAGGTGAGTCCTACGACTTCAAAGTGTCAGATATGAAGTTACCAGCCAGTGTTGAAGAAAACAATCAGAAACCATACTCTCACTGCTGAAAGGTTTGTCATGCTTTCCTGGGATTTGGTTGCCAGAACCCAGCTGTGGTTCACGCTGGAGCCGTTGGCCTTGTTTTAATTCAGAGTAGGCTACACAGAGGTGGATTCTCACTCTAGGCAACCTTTAAGTTCAGGACAATGAAGACAGCGGAACACAGCAAGAGGGAACTAGTTTAAGTTCTTACTAGTTTGTTAAGAATACAAATATGGTGTAAATTGGAGAGACTTATTTCCGGATGACAGTATAAGCTTTGGGAAGTCAGCTGTCTCAGGGTATGTTTATCACTGTGCCTCTGGGCGCATATTTCACTTGGCCCTCAGCCAAGTTTACAGTGTGGTTGTCATAAGCACAAGTTTTGTCCTCCCAGCTATGGAGAGTGTGATTTTTTTTAGCCATGCACACACACACACACACACACACACACACACACACACACACACACACATTCTCTTTCTATGCTGCAGTCATAACACATTCAACAGACAAGCCAGCTCTCTTTACCCACTGGCTAGGAAATAAACATTGCCATGCCAGCAAGCCTGTAACATGCCAGCCATTCTGTGCCACCGTGCTCCTCCTAGTTCTAGTGAAAAATATTTATGAAGTGCGTGTTCTGTGTGTGTGTGTGTGGTTTGGATGGGCGGTGCTGCTGTACTTGTGTCCTTACTTAAAGGCAGTCATATCGTCATAGGCAAGGAAAAATGATGGAAATCCTATAAGGAGTGTTTTTTTAGGGTGCTAACAAACCACACGACAGTATCAACTTGCAGAAAAACTGTGCACATTGCAAACAAAACTATTATAATCAGAATTTTACATATATTTTTGAGAAACACCACTTTTAAATACAGGGGATGGGAGCAATTGTGTTAAAATAGAACCTCAAAAACAACAAAAATAATTTTTGTGCATTATGGGCAAATAACATATCCAACATGTTGGTGTCTTGTTTGCAGCATACACCATGATTGGCACAAAATGCAACAGACCAAGTGCAAACATATCAAATTCAGGTCACTTGGTCATGTTAAGCACTTTAAACTAGTATGCTACCAAACTTTATGTTCAGCAGCTGCTGAAAGAAACATGTTTTCATAAACCATGACTTTATTAATTAAAGGAAGTAAAGGACTTACAGTATAATGAAAGTCTAAAACAGACTATAAATTGTCACTTTTCTGGTAAATTAATCAGCTACAAACCTTTCTGTTTTTTTTTACCACATGTGATGTGTCGAGCTTGAACAGTCTTTAGTTTGAGAACAACATTGTCCAGCAAAAGAAGCTCTCACTCAGATGGGTATACTGCATATTTGCTTCAGAAAGGGGTAGCGTCTCGGTCTAGGCTTTAGTCCAGTTAGACCTTTCTTTTTGGACTCAAGTCATGTCTGGTTTAAGTGCAGTACCATTTATTTCTTCAGTTAGGCTAGATGTAGTTGTTCTTCAACCCTTCTGTGTTTCCTGAATCAGTGAAACAAACAGGAGTGTTTTTTTGGGGGGGAATTGGACATGTTTATTAGCACTGAGAACAGGAATGAGAGGGTTTTTTATGGGTCTAGTGTGCGTTGTGTGTGTCTTTTTATTTGGCCAGCTTTAGTCATCTTGGAATCGTCAGCTTGCCTTTTGTACAAGTCTGCTGAACAATGCTCTGTGGTTCGTCAGTAAACCTCCCCTGGGGAGTTTTTATGGCAGGTTCCTCCTTGAAGAGGATATCTCATTGCTGGAGACGCGACAGGTCATTGTCCTCCTTCAAAACACGTGGAAATAGTTGGCCTTGGTCATGGTCTGACTTTAATTTGAAACCAAACGGCACTGGCAGCAGACCTTCACACCTCCAGCTGTTGCTCATTTTCAGTTTTCAGTATGTTTGTAATTTTTGTGAAAGGCTACGTGTTGGAAAGTTTAAGTGCAGGACACACCCAAAAGCCCTAATGCCTCAGCAGGAGCCAAGAAACACTATCCAAATAGGAGAATTCATAAACCCACAGCAACTTGCTGGGGCTGGCCTTTTATTCAACCAAGACTTGGCTGTGGAAACTCATACTTTCTCACTGTGGAGGGTAGCCAGTGGATTGCTAGACCCCAAATGTTATTCAGCAATGTTAATATCTCCATGAAAAACATGTATGTAAATATGTAGGCTACTTGCACACTTACAGGTATAAAGCAACCAAAAAACACATTTAAAAAGTAGTGCCCAGGTTGTGGAATAAATATCACGTTCTAGCCACTTTTTCTTAGTTCACCTTATGGCCTACCTTTCCTCTCCTGTCCTCTCCCACTGACTTGCCTACTGCATGTCTAATATTCCAGGTATATTCTCATTATACAACTGAAAAGAGCTGCAGGGCAGCCGAGTCTGGCCATTGTCTGTGCAGGAAAGAGAGATCCTACTCCTTAAGCAGTCATTAACCGAGGCTTTGTTTTCATGTGCAGCGTTCTACTACAGACTGTGTGTAGCCTAATTGTGATCAGGCAAGCAAACAACATTTTGGGTAACACATATTAACTATCTCATAATACCAATCGGTATTATCAAATCCTCTGTGTGTAGCTGCTTGCTGACTGGCCTAACCTTTCTCCGTCCTGCATCCGAGTGTTTGAAGTAGGGGGAGTCCCTCCTTGTTCTAGCCAAGGTCCAAGAGCACTGCCATAGCAACTACAACTATTGCCCTTCTGGAGCCAGCCAACCACACACACACAGAAGATAAATGCTAACTGAACAGGCTAGTGCCTTGGAAACATACTATAGATATGTTTTATTCTTTGCCCCACATAAGCTTTTGTGCTTCAGCAAAATCCCCCCCCCCACCCATGCTGTTAGGATGCTTAACAATTTACACACTACATAGCAACATGCTCGGTGTAAAATAGGTCATAAGATGACAGTGCTGCAGTTCAAATGTGTGAATTGACAAATGGTTTGGTCTGTCAGTGCTCTCTTTGTGTTTCTCTGTCCTCCTTCCTTCTTTGTGTAACTTTTCCCTCTGGTGACACAAATGTCCTGCTAACGACTCTCATATGCTAACCTCTTCATGCACTTCCAGTTAATGGCCGTACTGGAGGTTTTGACTGCATTCAATATCTTGACATTTTTCTGCCTTCATGGCCAAATTCCAACGCATTTTGAATGATCTGATTGTGAGGCCGTATCAGGATCTAAAGCCTTTGACACAAATTAATAGAATACTATAATAGCACTACATGAGTTTTAAGTGTCCTTCTCTGCCATCCTTCATCACCCTGCCCCTCCGCCAGCAGCAGCAGCAGCAGCAGTAGCTGTGAGAGGCGGTGGCTGGAAGAGAGAGCGGAGCTGGGCAGCAGATGGAGTTGGTTGCAGCTGCGTCTGGCCGAGCTGGAGGGGAGGACACAACAACTGGTGGAGCTCCACGAGCACATCCGCTCTACCAAGGTAAGACAACAATCCTCTGTATCCAGCTCAATAAGTGGCGGTTGACATAATGTACCAACTGGCAGCCATAGATCATTAAGGGCTCTTAGTCAGGAAACAAGTCAGTTTTGTGTGAAGAGAATGTTAGCCAACTTTTGCCGTCTTACTGTGACAAATGAACAGCACTTTAGCTTAAGTATTTTATAGTAAGGTGAGTTACTGTAGTCACATTTTAAAGCCGCATTAAGCAATGCAAACAACTTTTGATGAACTGCTATCACTATGAAAGGTTAAATATGAATCAATAGTCCTTATGGTCATTTTTCACAGAGAATGCTCTGTGGTAATAATTGTATAATCAATGTATGATGCGTGGCAGAGTGTACAATTAAAGACTTGAAAATATGTTGTCTTTCTACTTTTAAATAATTATCATTGTGAATAATGTGTTGAAATGTCCAAAAATCAAACCTAGTCAATATAATTTAATTTGTGTGTGTGTGTGTGTGTGTCAGGGCGGTGTGGTGCTTGCAAAGTCCCAGCCACTGACAGACAGACAGATTCAGCAGACCCTGCTGAGAGAAATGGAAGGGTTATCCTGCACAGCCTCAGATGCGGACACTGAACCTTGCAGCCCCACACGCCTTCTGCACAACATAGAGAGACAGGTAAGAGGAAGGAGCTAGTACACACACAAATACTGGGTGTGTGAAGAGTCTGGAATCCAGAGGATTAGTAAACTACAACTCAGTACACTAAGTCACGAGGACAATATCCTTTTAAATCTGTTAAAGCTTATCAGTCTGTTGTGTAGAAAAGCACAGGAGGTTATGTATCTGTAATATACGTATGTAAGTATATATATATATATATATATATATATATATATATATATATATCCCAGTGCCAAGTTGAGAAGATTAAACTAATTACTTATAGTATGCATGCTGCTTGACCTTTGGAATGCATGAATTCCAGCTGCTTTATGAAGCCTACAGGTATTTAATATACTCAAAGGGAGCGTGAGCTGATATGCTGAGCATCGTCTGTTAATCTTATCTAAGGCTGTGCAGACTTGTGCAGTCTTAATGGTATAAAAAGTTGTACTTATATGTGCATTTTAATCTTTTCTAGTTTAAAAAAAAAAAAGAATATTAAACATTTGACATGAATTCAAAATTACACTAAAGCATTTTTGTGATTTCAGGGAACAGTGTCCCCCCGCTAAAACTGGTCGGAGCAGGCCAATACTCATGTACAATTTAAAGCTTTAGTGCGTAACTTTTTGATATTAATGAACGTCCGTTACATTCAACCCATTGCCAAATGAGTTGCTACAAAGCTAATTCAGACTATGAGCTCCACACAACTCTCTCTGTATTTCTCAGTATGGCTATGTTCAGAAGACTGTGTTGTCTGGCGACTTCCGCACGCAGAAACTTGAGTGAAGATAATTACCTCTTCTGAAGAGAACATCATGTTTTTTTAACCCTCCGTGTCCTCCTTGGCTACTAGCTACTGCATGGAGGAGGGGGGCGGGGGGCTGTGGGTGATCACGGAAGGCTTTTATCGTGTGGACGCGCCGACAATGTTGTTGTCATTACTTATAATTCCTCATGGGGGCGACAGAAACTATGCACCATAACTTTAATGCCAAAATGAGCACCTGCACCAGCTGTTGTGCATTTACACAACCTCAGCTGTGTGTTTTCATTTTACTTGACAGAAGTGAGTTTGTTTGGCCAGAAAAATGCAAAAAAAATTCTTTGGATGTGTTGTGCTTTTCGTTGTGTACTGGGCAGCAGTAGGCATGTTTGAGCCACATCGAGCTCTGCAGTGAAGCAACCGAATGATTCTTAAATCATCAATAATCAATAGAAAAATAAGGCTCAGGTAAAAAAAATAAATAACCAGAATAATTCTTTAGTGCTGCACCAGGCAAATGTGCAACTTGGTAGCATGAATAGCACAGAAATACCTGAATTTAATGAGCATTTTCTTTGTCAGTCATGTGTACTGTGATCCTTTCAAACGTCACACAGCGTACTCGCATTTTCTGATCAGTCCATCATCACTTATAGCAAACAATATCCAGGGGCCAAGAGAGTGCTAAAGAGCTACATTGTTTTTCACCCTAAAGTTTAATTTACCACTTATAAAAAGCATTATATGGATGATGTCTTCATTGCAGAGTGCTCAGCTCAGCCAGATTGTCAACAGTCTGATGCTTCCTCTGAGCTTTTCACCGCCATCTAAACAACCACAACCACACACCTGGAAAGGCAAGAGAGCCTTCACAAGGTAGAGAACACACAAACACACACACACACACACACACACACACAATCTAAAATCTAATACTGTAACTTTATGAGCATGGCAATGCAAAGGTTTGTCACACCTACAGTACAATGAGATATTCACTATAGCTGTTTTTGCAATAACGTAAAGAATACATGTAATATAAAATATAAAACTTGCACCGATAGAGGTTTGGCCATTGTCCAGTTTAGGCTAAAGGCTGTGCTTATCAAGGCTGAAAGCATGCTCCTTGTCTGTAAAATAACCAGTAATACAGCCTGGTCGGTCCCCACCATCTGGCCTGACTTGAATCATCCCTTCATGTCTTTCCTTCCTGCTGCCTTTTTAACTCTCTTTGTCTGGCTCTGAAGATAAAAGTCAGGTGATAAAAAAGACCTTTTGCTTGTTAATGCATGTGACAATGTATTGTTTGTTTCTGGTTGCTAGAGGACATCATAAACCAACAACACATTAGAAAAGACTTGCTTTTTGAGTGCTTGTGATCCTAGCATGAATCATATCCCTGACATTTCCATGACCCCACCTGATCTCGTCCCTGCAGTGGTCAGAAAGGAGACTGTGTTTTTGTGCCTGGGAGCTCTAAGAGAAGGAGACTGGGTACCAGGAGGCTCTTCAAAGCTGATGTTTCATGCGTGTGTGCCCGGACCCGACCCCTGGTCACCTACCACAAGCCTAAACTGTTCACTTTCAACACCTGCAACCCCAGCTGTTCACAGGTAGGCACACATGCAGTCTCCTCCATTTCTCAGCCTGTCCATCTGAATCATTTACATTCACAACTGTCAAAGTACACATGCACATTCTCTGTGACATGAGTCAGACCATGGACACATTTCTCAATATTTGTCTTTCTGTAATTGGAATACTGTTGCTAAAGGGCACATGTACACATCCCTGTCAACAATGGAAGTCTGTCCCTGAAGATGCCATGTCTTTATTTCTGGGATTATTTTATGTTTTAATTACAATATGTCCGGTTAGTATTATTATTTATTTACTCCATATTGCTTATTCTTATTTTAAAACCGCTCTGCGCTTCTGAAACAAATCAATTTCCCCACAGGGATACATTAGTGTCTATTCATTAGTGCCACCCAATTCTCTGCACAGTATAAGCGGGTGTAGATAATGGATGGATGCCCCCCCCCCCCACCCCCACTATACTTAATTAGTGTATTGCTACCCAAATTTACCTCATTACAATGCACCACTTATAAATCCCAGTTGTAGGCTGGCTGATTGTAGACGTGTGTCAATGTGTAGAAGTTGTAAAACATATGCATTCATTTATTTAATTTAAATGTTTCATGTCAAATGTAGCTTCCATGCAATCACCTTAAGTCGGCCTTTAGTGTTGGCATGCCATATCACTAAAATAGTTCCTCAAATTAAACAGGAATTAATGTTTAAAACGGCCCACCTGCTTTTAATTAAGCAATAATATCCCTTGGATTTGCTTCAAATAAACAAGTGCATGTAATTGTTTAAAGCTTGCGCCTTTATTTAGCCAGGGGACATTGCTATGTTCTTGCCAGGTTAAGTGTCACGTAGTTGGCAATGCCATGCTTAGCTTCACGCATTTCTAGTAATAAGAACTCATACACTAACATTGTACAATTATATCCAATATCACATACACAATACTTTCATTTCAGTTTTGTGTTCATTTCTTTGTGATGTTTTTATTTAAAGGTGCACTAATAAATATGTTATGGTAATGGATCAAATGACTTGGTGTAATGTACAAGGGGGTTGTTCTGAACATAGTGCAGCATTTAGCCACTTAGGAGCCAGACATTGTTCTCAGTAGCTGATGGAGAGCTAAAAGGAGAGTGGACTATTTGTCGGGTGGCCAGAAAAAACAACTTCAAATGAATGGCTATGTTGCTCTGTGCCTGCTGGATGTGTAAATGATTAACTGATTGCTGACTTGTTTGCCATTAAGACTTGTTCAGGTGCCCCCAAGGGACAAAAACAAGTAATTAATGCAGGTTTAATATGGTATGTTTTAATCTTTTTAAGCCAGTTTGAACAGGCGGTGACAAGTTGACCTGTGTATAGGGAGGTTCTTGTGTACGTTAGGTTGTGTTCCAGTTTTGACCCACATTTAAAAACATAATTTTGACTATTAGTCTGAACTTAATGTTGTTGTGACTGAGATGTTTAGAGAGGACTTTGAATCAGTGGTGCCTATGGTAGAAACATAAGATGTGGGCATCATGTTCTAATCCCTAACTAGCTCTTCTTCAGTTCATATACAATCATTTAAACCAGATCACTTCTCATGTAAAAATCAAACATTTTGGAATGTTAACATACCATTGGAGTTTACCTATTTTACCTTAGAGCCCAGAGCGATTGTAGCTGTTATAATAAGAAGCAGCACCAAGCCGCCACCAACAAAACACAAAGAGAAATCCAAGTTAATACTGTAGTTAAAGAAACTGTGTCCTGACTTGACTTATACCTCATTAACTATGCTCTTGTTTACTATCATGTCAAAACTAATTTCCTCTCTGTTTTCTCTTTCTTGTGCTTCAGGACTCTGGGAAGTCCACATCCACTCTGTCCTCTTCTCTCTCAGCATCTTCCTGTTCGTGTTGTTCATCCTGTGATCCTGTAGTCCTCTGCCCTGATCCAGACTGCAGCTCCAGTAGGTCCCTGTCCTCCAGGACCCCCTGCTCCACACCGCACCCTGTGTTGTCTTTTTCATTTGGTAGGAGCTACAAAAACATAGTTACATAACATTTGCCAGTGGGAAAAAAGCCTATACAATCTTAAACATTTAGGAGGATGAGGAAACTCGAGTACGCTAAGCAATGTTTTTCTTTTGAAAGACATTTGTAATGTTGATTTATTTACTTTTTTATAAAAGGTGTAGTTCACAAGAGCAATTTCTTGTTTTCATATTTGACTTGGTAGACAGTACGTTGTCTGAGGTGCAACACACGCCGGCCATGTTGGGTAATTTGCCAGTTGACGTTTGTAGCACACCGGACGTGACACACAAGAAGTAGACTAGAACAGTGGTGTATCATGATGTCTTGTTTTGCATCAGGATGCTGCTGTGTGTGGGAATGCACAGAAAACAATGGATGTGGGTGCTTTGTTGCGCGCCATACACTGCCAGTGTGTTGCCTGCTTGCATTTAGAGATGTGCTGAGTAATTGATCATACAAGTGTTAGATTGCTCAAACTGTTTTGACTGCATACTTAAAATTGTGTCATCTTTTTTTCAGACACTCCTCTGTCCCACCACTTAAACAGGGTCCTGGCCAGAGAAGAATGGTCCCAAAGGCCTTTGGTTTTCAATGTCCAACCATCCAGTCTAACACACTACAACAGACACAGCTCCACACCACTGCACAACAGTAATATCCTGCCCTTTACCAGTATTGATTACAAAGCCTGCACTGTTCTATAGGGCTGGGTATCGTTCAAAACTTTTCGATAACGGTACCAAATACCGTGACTTTGATGCCGGTTCCTAAACGATACTTTTTTTCGATACCAATTTTATAAAATCTACTATAACAAAAGAAATGAAAACATTACACATTACACATTATCTTATTATTTATGTTTTAGCTCCTACTACGTGAGCCCTGTCTCTGTGCGTGTTTTTCCTGCATGTCTCTTTGACGAGTAACATTAGACAGCCAGTCACCAGCATTGTAAGATCTTGGTAGAAGCATGCTGCGTGCTTATTGGCTCATTGACACTGGTGAGATTTACTCCTTAGGTACTGAAATTGGGTATTGAATGACGAGGAATTTTTCAAAACTCAATACCATTGAGGCAATTCGGTCGGTGCCTAAAAAGTATTGAATTCGGTACCCAGCCCTACTGTTCTATGGTGCTCTCCTCGGCTTAATCTACTTTCTTTTACTCTACATTGTACTTCACTTTGAAATGCTGAGTTTTAAAACTCTCCTAAGCTCTGGTACTTGCTGTTTTTTTTCATTGACACAGTACAGCACGTTTGCTGTGCCATGCACAGTGGCACCTTACCGAGCCTATATGTTAAACTTTAGGTGCTGCTTGTGAGCAAGACTGTAACTCGCTGTGTTGACGTCGTAGTCAACTGATGACAGGAAGGCAGAGGTGCTATTTAAAAGACTGCACCTGCATTCTTGTTGTTGTTGTTGTTGATGTTGTTGTTGTTCATCTAACAGATAGGAGCCTCGTTGGTTTTTGTTCCAATTCTCGTTGCTTTGATGGAGCTGCAGTGAAGTCTGTTTTTGAAGTCAATGATGATTTAATGTTAATGCAAAGTCAACACTACTTGCTGCAGCTTCACAGTCAAAACCTTTCAAAGGTGCGTTTTTTATTAGAAATACTGTAGTACTAGTACTGGTGCTGGAGCTTTGGTTCCAATTTGATAAGCCAAAGCAGTGCATGGAATAATGTTATAATTTGTATTTAATTTATTGGTGTTTATTTTTCCATTCAAAGTTATTGTAAAATAATAGAATATTAGTTATATGATCAAAACATTTACATGTTGATAATTTAAATGACTTTTTTGGCTTACGTTGTTTCTAAACAATACGGTATTATGCATAAATATAATAATGACCTGACAGTTTGGATTGTTTAGACAATTCTCCCATTTAGTTGTAGTGAAAGAAAACAATACCACTGTGAATAAAATGGCTTCTGTGTCTGCTTGTTATCTCCCTGTGTAGCATCATAAGTGGTTCCTAGCATGTCAGGTATCCCACTGTGTCTGTATGAGGCTTCCAACTGAGCAGTAGGTGGAAATGAAATCATTTGGCATTTCACCAGTGTCAATATGTGTCATTGTATATTAGTCTGAAGCTAATGACTTATCATTTACTGCCTCTGGCAGCTCTGGTTTCAGGGCTTTAAGTGGCCATTGGTCCCATGGTTCTCCACAGTTTAGATTGCTGATCCGAAACAATCAGTGATTGGTTGATTTTAGAATGTGTCCCGTTTATCCAGGGACAAAAACAAATATCCATCTAAAACATAGTGTTTAGTCAACCACTATGTTTTAGATGGACTTTTTTTTTTTTTTTTTGCACTATCATTACTGTGAGCAAGGAAGAGAAAACTGCAGTCACCTGCCAAAATAATGGGACAAATGGTTAAGGATTAGCTTTTGTACACTTTAACCAAAGCGTAAAATCCCTGAGGGACTGAAGGGCAGATTGGAATGAAAGGAAATTCCTGTGGTGTATTAACTCTGTGTGTGTGTATGTCTGTGTGTGTCATTATAGGTCACAAATACAAGCAGCATGTGAGGCATCATAAAAGCAGAGTTATGGGTCTGTCACCTATCAGGATGGCAGGTTCTGCTCAGAGGCGACACAGGAGAGCCAATCAGAGGAAAAGGAAGATGACACACATCCACAGGCTGATAGAAGGTGTGTGTATGCAAGTGTGTGTTCATCTTGTATACCAGGTTTATAGAAAATCTGTTTGTGATCTTATGGCTACAGTAAAAACTATATTAATGAAGTGTGTGTGTGTGTGTGTGTGTGTGTGTGTGTGTGTGTGTGTGTGTGTGTGTGTGTGTGTGTGTGTGTGTGTGTGTGTGTGTGTGTGTGTGTGTTCTACCCAGATGAGGAAGATATCCTGTGCCAGCTCTATGACAGTTCAGATGAAGTGCACGAGGAAGGCTTTACACAGGTTTCACGCAAGCATGCCTCACAGGTAACACACGCACATTTTTTTAATGCGTATACTTGTGATAACCCTCATTGACATATACAGTAATGCCCTAACCCTTATCCTTACCCAAACCGGATCTAAGGTTAAGATCAAGATTAGAATTAAACTGGTAAAACACACCCTTATCCTATACATTCAAAAGCATCCCTTGAATAAGGTGGTCAGTCTACAGAAACCCTGTATCACGGCAACATGATGATGTAGAAGGGCTTTGAGTGTGTGTGAACACCTCGGAATCATCGCTGTTAACTGTCACACTATGTTTCCTTTTAGGGCTTTGCTCGCAAACGCCAGGGAGAGAGTAAGTACAACATCAACAACATTGTCATCCCCATGTCTCTGGCTAAAGTGGAAAAACCGCAGTACAAAGACATCCTCACACCCAGGTATGGAACAAAATTGCCCCTAAAGAAGTTACATAGAATTCTAAAGGCGCTGGTTTTGTATTTTGGCGGTCAGACTTAACAGCACATGAAATTTGCTGATGGATTTCATTGTCCCCAAACATTGAATCATAATGTCTTGACTCTTGATCGTGCCTCTATGCCTCTATATCCTTACACTTGTAGTTATTTGTTTATTATGTTTTTATTTAAAAACATAAAACAAATGTATTGAGTGCTTGACTTATTTTGTCTTACTATTCATTTTCACAATTTCCGGTGCATTTCATGCACTTCTGGTACATGAGAATATGGCTATAATTAAACAGACTGTTTTTACTCTGAAATAGAAAGATGCTGTGCACAATGTCCATCATCATTATCTGTCACCTCAAAAAGTCTGTCTTTCTTTGCAGTTGGCGGGTGGTTGACACCTCATCTCTGATGAACAGTGAGGCAGAGAAGGAGGAGGGCAATGAGGAGGGGCAGGTAATGTCTCATTCCTTTGGAAATTAGCTTTTTGTGATTTTTGAAGAAAAGAAAAATATTTATTTGTGTGTGTGTGTGTGTGTGTGTGTGTGTGTGTGTGTGTGTTTCAGGTGGAGGATCTCACAGACAAAGTTTTTTCCCTGAGACACCTGGACTTAGAGCAGAGAGAGAAATTGCGCTGGCCATCATGGGAAAAAAGAAAATGCTGCAGGCTTCCTAAAAGGTGGAAACACACACACACACACACAAACAAAAATACACACACAGGCTCAGCAATGCAGCGTTCATTTGAATAATGTTACATCAGGTGATACCAAAATACAAGGTGAACTTCATGCCTCAGGTGGGTTAGGGAGAATGAATTGGCTTTCTCAAACATCAGAAATGTCAGGCAGTGTTTGTCACATGTCATGCTTTTATCAGAAGATGATAACAAATAGATGCATTTGACAATTCAATTGCATCCTAAACCCACTGTCTGTGCTGACTGTGCAGTTGCAACTATTGCAGATTTGGTTTGCTCATCTCTGTGCATGTAAATATAGCCTGTGTGAAAGGGGAACGTTGAGTCATTTCCTAGCGAAGTTTCATGGGGTATGCTTATTTTCTTCACTCCAGATCTGGCAGCAGGTTGTCAGGCAGTGGGGGCGGGATGTGCACATCAGGAGAGGAGAGCTCTGTGGAGTTGAGTTGTGCTCAGTTGGACACTGACGAGCAGCAAAGCTCAGAGGAGTGGCTGGTAAGATCAAAAGCACCACAGCTGAAACTCTAAATCCCAAAAAACAAACTTTGAATATCAGAGTATGATGATTCAGGTGCCATAGGAGGGAACTCGCGCTCACTCATACACAACAATCTTCTATTGGCTGTTACATTATGATGCCATGTCTCCAACATAGTGGCCACATTATCATTTTATCACTTCAACCCTAAATGTTGCTGAAGGTATATTTTATGTAACATTTCATTGGAAGATACCTCTGTGTTATTTGTGCTTCAGAAGAGGGAATAGGAGTATAGAGTGGAAAAAATGGGTTGCAGAATAATCAATACACTTTCCCAGACAGTCATATTGTGTGAGTTAAAAAGCCTAGCTGCATCTTTGAGAGTCTACACAGATACTTGTCTCCACTCTGCTCCAGTTGTTGATACTCTGATTGCAGTGCTCTGTACCACTTCACTTTGATTGGAGAAGGAATGGGTTGCAAATCAACCAGACTAGCCAAATCAACCGTCTCCACAGCACAAATATCCCCTTCTTCATGGCTTTGCTTTTCTTATGCACTGCAGCACCCACACAAACCCTGATTAAAACGTTTGATTCTTTTTAAAGAGGCTTCACAGCCATGCATCCTTATGATACAGCCGCCAACGTCTAAATTCAATTAAGGGACTGATATCGGAAGAGCAAATATCGGAGTTTTGGACATTATGCTGCATTCACTTGCTCCTCGGCTGGTCCCATTTCCGGAGTTGGGAAGTTATTCTTCTGACTTCGATGTGTTCATGAAATTTAAGTCATAATGTGGAAAAAAAAAACATGGACGCTACAAAGAAGATGTGTTGTATTCTATTGCCCTATTGAGTGTCAACACATTGATAGCTGTTTCAAGTATTTATTTCCAGTTTGAAGCTTTATTTTAGTGATTTTATCGCAGACTTATTGCTGCACCAGTACATTCCCTAAAACCATTAAAACATAGCTTTACTTGACTTGTTATCAGGATTATATACAGTGGTCACTCTACGTGGACAGCAACCAACAGTTACAACCTAATACCATATTACAAATTATATGTCCGCAAGAATTTGATATGCAATACGTGAATTAATAAAAGGTTTCTTGCCATCCACCCAGCATTTGCTTTTGTCTACCATGTTACTGTGTAATATGACGCCAACTCGGAAAGTCATGTACCAAAGATTTCGCCGACTTTCCGAGTTGTTGTTCCGACTTGAGTTGGCACTCACCTGAATTAGTCGGGGAATCATTTTTTTGACAACACTATTTCACAATTTAACTTGTAGTTTGTTTGTTTATAAAGATCCCCATTAACTTCTGTCTGTCTTAAATAGGAGCTGCTCTTCCTGGGGTCTCTATTATTTCATAAGAATATTACGTTAACTGGATTTCATACATCCATTCATATTCACAATACATCCATTCATACTCACAATAAATTGTTGCACATTCTTTATGTAGCTTTTAAAATTGTAAGCAAATATAAGGCTCAGTACATAATTGATTTATCGATAAATGTGTTATATTCTCATCCTTGTGTCCATAGAAAGTGATACATACAGCACATACATACATGTCAAATATATTCAATTTACAGATGTGTATAATATGTACAGACTTGTAGATTTTCTCAATTTCATTATATGCCCTCTGTCCTCCGGCAGCCTCAGACACCCTGGGACCCACGAGTGTTTCCTTTGGGTGAGGACGAGGAAGGTGCCCTGCTCTCTGACAACCTAGAACAAGTCCCATTAGGGTGGTTAGAGTGTAGCTCTGCCTCCTCCACATCAAAGAACTCCAACTCCCATCTCTCTGCAGCTCAGTCCTCTGGTGCTACACTGCCGTCTGGTGGACAAAGCCAGAGCTGCACACCCAATGGCAGCTGAGAAAGCAGTGCCTAACTTTTACATGTAAGTTTGGAAACACTGAGAATTCCCTGTTTGATAGTTTGTTCATATGCATACTAAGTTTGTTTGTGTGTGCCAGAGCTTTTTGGCTGAATTAAAATTGAAATTATTCTACTGTTTGTTCTACACAAATTCTCAATTTGATCATTCATTTGGCAAGTTTTTACATAATCATTTCTTTTATAAGTCATTAAATAAGTCAGATGTAAGGCATTTATTAAAAAGACAATTCACAGTAATTTAGTCATCATGTTCAGTAGTCAGTTTAGTAAATCATTTTGTTTGTCATTCATTCAATCAATTATTTATCTGTGCATTCATGCATCTGTCCAATAAGTAATTCATACCGCAAATGATTTATTCATTTGTTAATGGATTTCTGGTTTCATTTTTACAACATATATGAGTTAATTGTTTGATTAATGCAGGAGTAATTAACAAAGGCATAATTCATTAATTCATTATTCAGAGGAATTTGAGGCAATTTAGGAAGAAAGATTGGAACGTTCGTTCCAGTCAGCCATTGGATCTTAATCAAACATTGAGAGTCAACATATAGGAGTATTTTTGATGGTTACTCAAATCGTTATATTTGTCAATTAAATTAATTAATACTTGTTTTAATTTTCTCTGCAGAACTCCACATGCCTGGGACAAGGAGGAGAAAAATGTGCCATGGGAACCTTAAATGGGATACTTAATACATTCCAGAACAGTGATTTGATGTTATTTGCATAATACTTAAAAAAAAAAAAAAAAAAAAGTTTTGTAAGTATATTTTGTGAGTATTGTAGCATGTCACAATAGTTTGATTTGACTACTGTAGCTTCAGGTTTTAATGTACAACAGGTAACTGTATGTAAAGAAATATGTAGCAGCACAACTCCGCTGTAGTCTCAGGTTCGTATACTGTTTGTAGTTGTCACTTATTATTTATTTCCACAGTTGTCTTAAAAAAGTCTGTATAGGAAGACCAAAGTATATACATATATTTATGTAACTTTTACTTGATTTACATGTGCTTTATAATTTCATGTTTTTTCTGTCTGACGCTGTCATTTCTGTACATATTTTTAATGAAAGTTATTAGTAAACATTAACATTAATAATCATAGTGGCGGTTGTCATACTTTGCCAGCTGGTACAGTTTCTAGAGTTGTCTGATGCACAGTGACTAAAGTGTTGATGCTCCCTGGTGAGGGATCACATCCTTGTTGCAGCTCTTGACTCCTACTGTTGTGTTGAGGCCCCTGCATGAAGGGCGTGGGATTATTGGAGAGCACCAACCATTGTGTATCGGAGGAAAGGTTGGCTCTCTGCACTCCCCACATGGGATCCCAGTTCAGGGAATCTGTTTATTTAGAATTGGAGGCAGAAAAGAAGAAATTGGATCAGGTTTCCTCTATCCTCACAAAGTCATGCTGTATCTCACAGTCTGTGATCATTGAGAATTTCAGCTTAAAGCAGAAATGTAAGAATGAAAAAGAGGAATATAATTTTAGCATGCATGTACGAGCACAGGTCAAGACATGGACAATTTAAATCCATAACATGCTTTTTGATATGCAACAATTCTAAAAATGGACACATTAAGTGAAGCATCTGATCAGTCATTAGTTTTTATTCCAGTCACGTCTAATATGTCTGCAACTTCAGCCAAGTGTACTTAACTAAGATGTCTTGATACAAGCTAGTACTGGAAGGACAAAGTAATGTGAGGTCATTTCAGTGATTTGGATGATTAACATTTATGGAGGTCACCTCGTTTTAGGGCTATAGTCCCAGTGAAACAGCTTGTACGTTGATCCCATATGCATAACCTCCTTATGATATCCTTCACAGCTAGCAGGAGGCCTAATGGTCAGATGGTGGACAAGGTCGTCCCTCTCATCATCATGTACATATGTGTGTCAGTTGCTTTATACCAGGGATGAAAGACAGGATGCCCAGAATTAGAAACTCAATCACATTAATTTACAGATAATTATCTTAATTCCAGGTTGGTAGGGGTGAATAGGATTTTGCTGTTAATCTAGTTTTCCATCTCCATGCTTCAGATGTCTACTGAGGCAAATCTTTGTTTTAATTCTTAAACAAGCCCCCTTCCCTGGTGATATTAAATGTATTCCTGGGTTCTGGGAAAGCAGCATTTTTTTTAAGTCTTGTAATGTGCAGTATAGCAAAACTGCCAACATAATAATGAACAGGTGGATTCTTCCCCCTCCTTCTATTGGTGCTGTGACCAAGAGGCCTTCTTATCTCTCCATGAAAGGTAAAGGGGAGCCTGCAGTCTCACCTCTCCTGTAGGTGGTCCACCTTAACTTTACCCAGCCACATCCGTCTATTCCTTATAGCTGGCAGGCAAAATGAGCCTCTGGTGGCCACATGGGGGCCATATTGCTCCTTAGAAGCCAGCTAACATTAAAACAGAATGCCTCAAGCATCTTTTAATTCAACTGGAATTAACAGAATAAATGGATGATACATTGTTGGCAAAATCCCTTAAAATTAGCCCATATATACAATACTGTGCAAAAGTTTGAGGCAGGTATGAAAAAATGCTGTAAACTAAGAATGCTTTCAAAAATGGAAGTGTTAATAGTTTATTTTCATCAATTAACAAAATGCAGTGAATGAAAAGAAGAGAAATCTAAATCAAATCAATATTTGGTGTGACCACCCTTTGCCTTCAAGACAGCATCAATTATTCTAGGTACACTTACACACAGTTTTTGAAGGAACTCGGCAGGTAGGTTGTTCCAAACATCTTAGAGAACTAACCACAGATCTTCTATGGATGTAGGCTTCCTCAAATCCTTCTGTCTCTTCATGTTATCCCAGACAGACTTGATGATGCTGAGATCAGGACTCTGTGGGGGCCATGCCTAGCCTAGAAATCTAGACGCACCCTAGCGGCAGCAAATTTAATTTGCAGCCAGGGGGTCTAGGCACTTTCTGTTGGGTTGCGAGCTGGAAAAACCAAACTCTGGTCAGGCCAATCACATCGTGTATAGAGTCGGTGGGCGGGCTTATGGCTACGGCTGCTGCTGGGAACAGCGGTCTTCTGGAAGACTTGGAGTTAAGCTTTTCTTTGAGAAAAGAACAAAGAACGGCACAGAAATCATTCTTAAGAAAGGAAGATGTGTTCGGAGTTTTGCCGACCGGATACGGCAAAAGTTTAATCTATCAACTAGCTCTGCTACCTTCTTCGTTGCTCTGCTTGGTTGTAGCGCTATCCTTTTGCTTGCAGAGGGAATTTGAAAGACAACCGTTTATCCTGCCCCTCAGATTGAGCCCTGTCAATGGTAAGTTCCCAGACCCAACATCTTGATGGGTCTGGCTTGTCAGGCTAGGCCATGCCATCACTTCCAGGACTTCTTGTTCTTCTTTATGCTGAAGATAGGTCTTAATGACCTTGGCTGTATGTTTGGGGTCGTTGTCCTGCTGCAGAATAAATTTGGGGCCAATCATATGCCTCGCTGATGGTTTTGCATGATGGATAAGTATCTGCCTGTATTTCTCAGCATTGAGAACACCATTAATCCTGACCAAATCTCCAACTCCATTGCAGAAATGCAGCCCCAAACTTGCAAGGAACCTCCACCATGCTTAACTGTTGCCTGCAGACACTCATTATTGTACCGCTCTACAGCCCTTCGTTGAACAACCTGCCTTCTGCTACAGCCAAATATTTCAAATTTTGACTCATCAGTCCAGAGCACCTGCTGCCATTTTTCTGCACCTCAGTTCCTATGTTTTCGTGCATAGTTGAGTTGCTTGGTCTTGTTTCTATGTCGGAGGTATGGCTTTTTGGCTGCAACTCCTCCATGAAGACCACTTCTGGCCAGACTTCTCCGGACAGTAGATGGGTGAACCTGGGTCGCACTGGTTTCAGCCAGTTCTGAGGTGATGGCACTGCTGGACATCTTCCAATTTCGAAGGGAAATAAGCTTGATGTGTTTCTTTGGCCGACCACTGCATCTACGATCCTCAACGTTGCCTGTGTCTTTGTGCTTTTTCAAAAGAGCTTGAACAGCACATCTTGAAACACCAGTTTTGAAATATTTGTCTGGAAGACCTTGATGCAGTATAACTACCTATATACTATAATTGGTTGATAATACACCTGACTACAATCCTACAAAATCCCTGACTCTTTGTAAGTACCTATAAGAATTGATGCTGGTCTGAAGGCAAAGGGTAGTAACACCAAATATTGATGTGATTTAGATTTTTCTTTTGTTCGCTCACTTTGCATTTTGTAAATTGATAAAAATAATATATTTTAATATATTTTTGAAAGCATTCTTAGTTTACAGCATTTTTTTCACACCTGCCTAAGACTTTTGCAAAGTACTGTATATATACATACAAACAACCAACCGAACTATGAAGAGCAGCACTTTATTAATTGTATTTCTACATGGTTGTAACTACAGCAGTTGTACTCTGGAGGGTGCTCTTACATATTAGAGAACAGCTTGAAAAACCCAACATTGGATGTAGTGTAATGTAGTGTGACAATATAATAATACAACAATACAGAAATGCTTGTATACTGCTAAATAATTTTACTGTATGATACTGAGATTTTGAAATGCAAATATATGCTTGCCCATTTACTCATGCACAACCTCCACCTCTGCAATTTAAAATGTTGATTCATTCTCACTACAATAAGATCTGATCAAATTGACTATTTATTTGCTAGAAAGTAAGCTAGTTCCAATGAAAACTGATCAAACTGAAATGATGGATTATCCACAAATTTCTTGGAAAGACAGGCTGCAATTATTGGTTTTTAAATATTTTAGCGGTATAAACACAATGCCGTTCTCAATCTCAAATTCAGCAAATAAAATATTTTGGAGAAAAAACTATTAAGCCACGCCTGTGGTTCTTGAGGTGTTAAAAAGGCACCACCATTACCGCCAGGGGGCACATCTTACCTAAAACAAAGATCCTCTATACCGTCTCTGCCTAAAAGCATAGACCGTATGTTACAGCTTAACCTTAGCAAATTTGAGACAGACAAAGTATTAACAGTATCAACACGATAATACAGCCATGGTTAAAAATGATACTGACTTTTTTTTAAAAGCAATCCGCAAAAATGTGTACAAAAAATCGTCCTCGAGGGAGGAGCTAGTTTAGCTAACGTTAGCTAAGTTATGTGTGTAACGTTATGCTAAAGTTAATACCCCAAGTTAGCAACATATCCTATACGTTTTACGATCAAAATTAAACGGTTATGAAGCACGTGGTATCCATTATAACATAATGGTTTACTTTTAATGAACAGCAGCAAGCTACACAGAACCTGCCAGCACATTTCATCATTAGGCTATGTATGTTTCACTAATTTTGCAGAAAGATTGATCGAGATTCGAGCTACAGCTGATAACGTTAACGTAAAATAGCTGGCTCTGCTGCCGAGGTAAGCAATACGAGTGTTACATTTACATTACCATTGCATTTAATTCTCTCCAAGTTTAAATTAATGTACACAGTTTTATTAATGTCTGTCTAATTTCCAAAAAACGAGTGGAGCACAACACCGTAATTAGAACACAGTAATAATCTACCGGCGTGACTAGTACCGTCATTACGGTAAATGTAGGCTGCAGAGCCTCTGTGTCCGACAGACCCGGAGTTGCACCGACAGACGCTGCGCCGAACAGGTAGGAATTAGACTTCTTTATTTCTATAACAGCTTGAGAAAACAAGATAATATGTATGAATGGCAATTAGACAAAATATTGTGATAACTGCAGTCAGAGGGAGTATTTACACCCGACAGTGAATGACCGTTTCTGCAAGTATTGAAGCTGAAATGATGTGCCCCTCTCTGTGTGGATGCAGAAAGAAAGCAGGCATGGTTCGTCTACTGGAGAACTGGGTCTAGGGCTCTGTTCTATCTCATCTTTGATTTTAGCCCGGTTTAGCTGAGTAGTGTTGCGGAATTGCAGTAAGTCTGATAGGAAATCACATCTGAGCAACAGATCTATAGGAGCTACATCTCTGACACAATTGACTTATTGATTGCCTTTGCTAGTATTGGTCCAATTAAGCACTAGAATGCTTGTTTTGTTCACGGGTTGAAAGGATGATGACTGCATTGTTCTACATAAAGGCTCTACCTATTGCGGTCACTGCGGGAACTTGCCTGGCTGCGGTGGTAGTGCACAGCTACCAGACTGTAGTAACGCCTGTAACACATAATAGAAAGCTATAACGTTGAGTCACAGTGAAAAAATCCATTGAGAATATGTGCCCCCATAGATGTTATCGTGATTTATAGTCTGAGCAACGCTGCCTAATGAGAGAGAAAGAGAAAAAGGGGTGCAAGTACAGGTGCTGACTCATTTTGGCTGGCCCTTCGATTGATCACACAATTTAAAGCCCAATATGTACACGTTTGTTATCGTCATACTTTCCGTTGTATTTAATGTAGAATAATTAAATTTTTAGCTGCTGCGTGGTTGTTGTTGAGGTGATTTGATTCCATTTGAAATCAAGTGTGAAAGCTGGTTACATAAAGACCTGATCTCTTCATTGAACCCCTGCTTCATCATAAACCTAACAGCAAATGCAGATAAGCATTTGGGCTGGGCTACACCTCAGATATATATTTACCTTATACTGAATGCATATTAAATAGTGATCTTAAACATGATAGGTCGTTTTCAGTACATGGCTTCAGTTCAATCTCATTTACAATAGGGGCTGGCTATTGATTTCCCTTTGTCATGTCCACTTGCCAACAGTGTGTGCAGATACATTTAAATGCCTGATGCATTCAGGATGAGGCTGGGGTGCATGGAATCATAAACTGTCAGGGAAGTAGCTCGGAGCTCCTCCTCGCAAGGGGAGTGGGCTCATTTTCCTGGAAGACCAGGCTGGTTGCTATCGGTATAGTCTGTCATTCCACCTAGGTCTGCTTTTTGCCTGCTGTAAGTGTTACGCACAGGAGAAGATTCAGCTATACTGACGTGATTCTTTGGCTCTTACATGCTTATAGCCTCACTGTAAGGAAGGACAGAGGAGGAGAGAGGACATTTGGGAGATTCGTCAAAGTTAGCACCAATTTCTGACCTGTGTCTCTGTTGACACATGGAAATAGGGCGGGTTTGGAAAAAATATCTAATTGGGATTATTTTGACTGAAATTGCAATTGCGATGTGATACAAGATATTGGAGGTATGGATTCTTTTTTTCATCATTATTCTCATTTTCATTGAAAAGTATATTAAAATGATAGTGTAATGATAGTTTGTTTTTTAAGTTAGATTTTTTTCTTTTAAGTCTGTAGAATAAGAGTTGTAGGCAGGGACTTCTCTGCAGCATCACAATACTTAATTCAAAATGGTATTTTGACACATATTTTGCTTTTAACAAATATTGCTCCTCCTGCGATTTGGATATTGCATTAGTCCATATTGCAATTTCGATAAAATTCCAATTAATTGTTCAGCCCTTGATGGAAATGTATCTTCTGCTTTGAATTCTGACATGTTTTTTTGTGATCTACATAGACATAGGCCTACATATCATAGCCTTTGTTTTTTACAACCATGTTTCATTTAAAAAAAGCAATCTGTAGATTATTATTTGCAACCTCTAAGGTGCATTTGGCATCTTGTGTTTGCAACTCTATGATTGTGTTTGCATTTGTTTATGTAGACTAAAAAGACTACCTTTAGTGCTGAATACTTGAAATAGATGTTGTGAAACTTGGTGTGAGTGACAAGGTAGACAGGCTGAGTTTTCAGATTGTGATTGTGTTTTGGTAAGTGCTTAGAGGGGAAGTGGACCCCTGGGATGGGAGGTGCTGGCCAGTCTTTACAAAGACGTGCCTGTTCTCTATACATTAAAGTGCCAGAGTCATTCTGAAACTCCTTGTGACAGCGCATAGTAAATTATAAGCTGATTTACAAAACTAATTTGATAGTAGGTGATTATTTATTAAGTATTCATCAGGTGCAGAGACATCAGCTGAAAGTGCATATGTCAGGGTGGTGTATACCTGAGCTAATGAATCACTGCCTGTGTTGTGTGCGGTCGATGCAGTAGGAGGTTTGATTGAAAGACTCTCAGTCAGATATCAGAATGAGGAATCAGAAGATGTAACAGAGCGCTGAGTGATTTTCTTATGAGGGACTTTCATGGTCTTTTACTGTTTGTAGCAATGACTCCTACTGTTTGTAGCAATGCCAAATGAACTCAACTTGTACAATAGTGGTGTGGATGGATGCAGATTCATAGCGTGAGTTTTTTGTAAATACATTAAGAACGAGGCGAGTGTCTAGCATTAGCCTGGGGTTTAAGTTCAATTAGGTGTGCTCTATGCTTGAAAATAAAGCCCATTTGTCCTGGAAGTATGAATTTAAACCTACACATAGAACACATTAAAAATATCATCAGGTAGCCAAAAAAAATCACAATCACAATTTATTCACAACAAGCCTAAAGTTAAACGATGGATTGAAAGACTGGATTTAAAAACATCAATAGTAGGGAAGTCCTAATAGTGACAGTTTTACTCAGTGGTTCTCAACCTGGGGGTCGGTAGATGGTTGGGGAGAAAAAAAATGAAATAACATATTCTATAGTGGGCAATGACTTTTACATTACTGTGCGAGTTTGGTACATTTTGTGTGTTATATTCAGAGCTTCATTTGTAAATCAGGAGGTCCTGGAACACAGAAAGGGGTCTGAAGCCGGGTCAGGGGGAGAGAAGAAGTCAAAAGCGCATCAAAAATCCACAGAGCCTGGAGCACATTGGACAAGGCTAGGTGCTAGCTGCTAAAACTAAACTGTCATCAAAGGAAAGCATTATTTGTTTACATGTATTAATCAGAGCATTTTCAAAAATCACTCAAAATCAGCAGGGGGAGGCGTGCAGAAACAGCTGTTTACACTGGTTTGTAGGGCTGTGTATTGGCAAGAATCTGGCAATATGATACGTATTTCAATACTGTGCGTAAGGCGATATATTGGGATTTTTTTAAAGTATAATTTTAGAAAAACTAATATTTAAAAAAAGACATGATGTGCATGCAAGTCAAAGAAGTTTACTTTAGGTAAACAATTCAGTACACAGAAAATCAAACTGCCAGTTTGGGATTGTGGTTCACAGGTTCTTAGTGAGCACATTTGTATATGCTAAAGTAGTACATTGTTAGTGTACATTATTAGAAGCTAACAAGTACATTGTTAGCTTCTAGCAAAAAGTCAGGCACTTCTAGGCATTGTTAGGCGAGGACACTAGTGGTGCGTCTCAGCACAGCCATCTAGCGGTAGGGGGTTTAAACACAACATAAACGTGAACCACTGTCTTACATGACTATTTTTGCACATAAAAAAAAAAAAAAAAAAAAAAAAATAGATATTGTGTTTTTGAAAATCAATATAGTATTGCTAAATAAAATACTGGTTTGCAGCTCTGTTTCTCGTTGTTGACGGGGGTGGGGGGGTCTTGAACACCAACCTCATTATTCTAGGGGGTCGCGACTCGAAAAGGTTAAGAACCACTGGTTTAACTATTCTGGTGTCTCAATACAAAAAAATCTCCATTGGGTTTTAGCTGGCAAAAGGGACGGGACCTGAAAGTAGGTATTCATGTCTACTTTCAGCTAATGTGCTCACGTAAGCTATAGGATTTATAGTTATTGAATTATCTGCCTCAGAGCGACAAGACAGTCGGTAAATTTCTCATTGACCATAATGTTATTTATCCTCATTCTCTCTTGAGCCAAAACGCAAACGAAGAGTATTTTGAAACTGCGATTTCAGAGTCATTTTAAAGTCAAATTATATACCAATATGTTCGCAAAGGCCTTGTGACGCTCACAATGACGTCATTTCACTGCTGCCCCCTATCGTTTCAGCTGTCTGGGCCTCTTTTCACAGGTCGCTCTCAGTGTCCGTAAATGGGAGCAGTCTAACAGCAGGTGATACGGTCGTTAGCTGATTACAGAGATCAAAGGATCTCCGCTGTGTTTGCAAACGTGGTCACTGATTAGTAAGCATGACGCAGCATTTTTGCCAGACATTCAAATTGCAACTACAGACAGTAATATGAACATTAACAGAACATCACTCACACACACACACACACACACACACACACACACACACACACACACACACACACACACACACACACACACACACACAATCAAAGTTATTATAGATCAACTCTTCGGGCTTTAGACCTCATCTGATGTTTTATCATTATTCCAACAAAGACACTTTAAGGAAACCTTGACTTCTTTTGACTACACTCAAGCTCATTTAATTCCTTGCTGTAAAACTCCCATCTGAATTTATTTAATTACTTAGTACATATTGGAATTCTTCTTACATATTTAAAGGGTAATTACTTTTTTTCAACCTGAACCCCATTTCCCCATGCATTTGCGTCTAATAGACTGATGTGACCAAAAATCTTTGAATTTGGTCCAGTATTGAGCGAAATCTCAATGATGGGCCGGCGCGAACCAAGTTTCAATATAACCTAATAACCTATAAGCCCAAAGAATATGTTTTCAGGAGTGGGACCTGTTGCTGCCAGATATCTGTGGTCTGGATGTGTCCAGTGATATACCTCGGACACAACCCTACAACCTTGTGTTACCACGTCAGAGGATTTCCCCCTCTAATCAACAGGGCTGTGAGACATGAGCAAATACGAACCATTGTTTTTATTGAAAATCTTTTAGATAACACAAAACCATGGATGTATTAGCCTATAGCCTAATGACCGCACGAAACACTGAGCAGCTGCAGCCCCTCTCTCTCCCCTCGTACGCTCTTCATCCGTATACTTCATACATAGCCTACTCTGGCTCAAATGAATACGGGCGGCCATCCGATTATAACGACCTCATCCACATTGTTGAAATCTTTTAAATATTGAGCCATGGCACTGACAAACCTTTAGATAACAGGAGCCTATGATTTCTGTAGCCTACTTCGAAACAACAGACATCCTGAACGCTATTATCACGAGTCGCGGTCCACTCTCCACACCGCTGTCTTCGGACAAAAAGTCACGTCCTGAGATCAATAATGTTGCCACACACACACACACACACACACACACACACACACACACACACACACACACACACACACACACACACACACACACTAGGGGTGGAACGGTACACTGAAGTCACGGTTCGTTTCATACCTCGGTTCAGACATCACGGTTTGGTTCGGTACAATGGAGGGAAAAGCATAACAAAAATGCAGAAGGCAATTGTTTTTATTGTGCATGTCTCAGGCTGTACCACCTAGTGTCATCCAGTCTCTCCCCTGAGCTAACTGCAACAGCCTGAAGGGTATAAAGTAAGATAAGTAAACAGTAAACAATAAGTAGGCTACCCCACATCATCTCCAGACTCCATCTGGATCTTGTAAACAAAATAAGACAATCAGCTAGTAGTGTGATATGGGAGACAAGCGCTGCTCTCATATGTGAATGCACAGAGCAGGGGTGTTAAAAGAGCAGCTTCGGTTACACAGAGCAGTTGGCGAATTGTGGCGTTAGCTTCACACGCTAACAGCGGAGCTAGCAGCAAACAGCAAAGCTAACGGCGGAGCTAACAGCTAACGGCGGAGCTAAAAGCGGAGCTAACAGCGGAGCAAACGGCAAACAGCGAAGCTAACGGCGGAGCTAAAAGCGGAGCTAACAGCGGAGCAAACAGCGAAGCAAATGGGCCTGGAAGCCATTTGTGGTCGAGCCAAGAAGGGATACAGCTACAGTACATCCGTGTTTGGTTGTATATGGAAGGAACTAGTTTGCTTCGTGTGAACCAGAGTGATAGAGAAAGACATGGCTCTGGTCTGGACTCACTGGACCGACTTGACATGTAGGCGGAGCTTGGGAGCTTCAGAGCTAAGGCGGGGCTACAGATTAGGTGTCCCTAAGAAACGCGTATGTAACAGTAGTTCCACATTACATTAATTAATTTGCACGCGAGTTTTATTTATTTTTATACCGTGTATTCTCCGTGTAAATTCATGTACCGAACTGAGACGCCCGTACCGTTTCGGTTCAATACGAATACATGTAACGTTCCACCCCTAACACACACACACAGTGTCATTTGTGATTTCATCCATATATATATATATATATATATATATATAGCCTCCTTCTTTTCAGGCAATATATTCATCTCTCAGCTCTTTAGGGTCATGCTTGTTTGTTCTATGCAATGGATATACACTCACCTTGAAGATTATTAGGAACACCCTACTAATAGCGTGTTTGACCCCCTTTCGCCTTCAGAACTGCCTTAATTCTTCGTGGTGCTGGAAGCATTCTCTAGAAATGTTGGCCCATAATGATAGGATAGCATCTTGCAGTTGATGGAGACTTGTGGGATGCACATCAAGGGCACGAAGCTCCCGTTCCACTACATCCCAAAGATGTTCTATTGGGTTGATATCTGGTGACTGTGGGGGCCATTTTAGTACGGTGAACTCATTGTCATGTTCAAGAAACCAATTTGAAATGATTTGAGCTTTGTGACATCGTGCATTATCCTGCTGGAAGTAGCCATCAGAGGATGGGTACATGGTGGTCATAAAGGGATGGACCTGGTCAGAAACAATGCTCAGGTAGGCTGTGGCATTTAAACGATGCCCAATTGGTACTAAGGGGCCTAAAGTGTGCCAAGAAAACATCCCCCACACCATTACACCACCACCACCAGCCTGCCCAGTGGTAACAAGGCATGATGGATCCATGTTCTCATTCTGTTTACGCCAAATTCTGACTCTACCATCTGAATGTCTCAACAGAAATCGAGACTCATCAGACCAGGCAACATTTTTCCAGTCTTGAAAGGTCCAATTTTGGTGAGCTTGTGCAAATTGTAGCCTCATGTTCCTATTTTTAGTGGAGATGAGTGGTACCCGGTGGGGTCTTCTGCTGGTGTAGCCCATCCGCCTCAAGGTTGTGCGTGTTGTGGCTTCACAAGTGCTTTGCTGCATACCTCGGTTGTAACGAGTGGTTATTTGAGTCAAAGTTGATCTTCTATCAGCTGGAATTAGTCGGCCCATTCTCCTCTGACCTCTAGCATCAACAAGGCGTTTTCGCCCACAGGACTGCCACATACTGGATGTTTTTCCTTTTTCAGACCATTCTTTGTAAACCCTAGAAATGGTTGTGCATGAAAATCCCAGTAACTGAGCAGATTGGAAAATACTCAAACCAGCCCGTCTGGCACCAACAACCATGCCACGCTCAAAGTTGCTTAGATCACCTTTCTTTCCCATTCTGACATTCTGAGTTCAGGAGATTGTCTAGACCTGGACAACACCCCTAAATGCATTGAAGCAGCTTCCAAGTGATTGGTTGATTAGATAATTGCATTAACAAAAAATTGAACAGGTGTTCCTAATAATCTTCAAGGTGAGTGTATCTCGTAATAATACGAAGTATTTATACTTTCAGCCTTTTTAGTCAATTTATTTGAACTTCCACTTTTTTATGACAGTTGAGCTTCCAGCTTTTCTAGCAATGTATTTCAGCTCTTCGCTTATTAAGGTAATGCAGTTCAGCTTCCAACTGACAATTTTACATTTCAACTTCCAAGTTTTTCAGCAGTGCAGTGCAATGCATTTGAGATTTTTCAAACAATTTGTTTCATATTTCTGCATTTTCATCAATGTTTCTCACAGCATTTGTAATTATTCCATACTTATTCATAATTTCAATTAGAACATAAATTCAGACCTCACAATGTTCTACATCATTTGGCATTATTTAACTTTTAAAGCCAACAATTCAGTTTAGCCTCAGCTTTTCAAAAAACCTTTAAATATTCCACATATTTTATACATTACTGGTGTTATTCAACATTTTAATGAAATTCATGTTAAATAAAACCATTCATACTTTTCCAACTATTCTCACTACTTCAGCTTCTTCTTACGGATTTAAACTATTAATCCAGTTTAGCTTTAGCAATTTAGCTATTCAGCATTTGCACGCATTTTCTGCAGGAAATGCATTTTCTAGTATTACTATTATTGTTGCTTTGGCATTAATTAGTAGAGGTGTGAATCTTCACTGATCACCCGATTCCATTACGATTATCATGTCTTCGATTCAATATCTCGATGCATCACGATGCATCACGATGCGTCAAATACATTTTTCTATTAAAGCCATATAGGATATTTAATTCATAGCTTTTCAAGCTTCAAAAACAAAACATTCTGCAGTGCTCTAATACTAAATAAATTGGATACATAAAACTACAGCACTGAGCACATGGCACTTCCTGAATGTGCAAAACATAACAGAATATGTAAACAGAAAGGTTGTTAGGCTTACATTAAATTGTAAACAGAAATAATCGATTATGGCCCGGCCGATTATCGATGCAGCATCGTCCATGTCCACGATTCGATGCATTGATTATTTGATTAATTTCAACACCTCTATTAATTAGAGAGGATGACATTTTACCCACAAACTGCATTGCTGGGATATAGGAAACAAAAACATAAAAAAGAGACAATAAAGACAAAGAGAAGGTGTGTTCACTTGCAATGTTAGTAACAATTGTCCACTGCACTGAAGCTCAATGTTATGTTCAACTCTGTTTTCAGCTCCTGTAAGATAAGATAAGATAATTTGGATAATTAGGTTAACCTGGGGATTTGTTGTCTGACCGCATGTGTTGCTTGTCCTAATTGACTCAATGACTGTTGTACAGTAATGCTGTGTCTTGCCGTGCCATTGCATTTCTATCTCAGCAATAACATTTACAGTATGTTTAAGATGTTGGTACCCTAGAAATCCAGAGTTCTCGCAAGATCACAATTTGAATTTGCTCAGCGAGTCACTCTGGCATTGAGTAATGATGCTTATTAACTATTAGGGGTGGGAATCTCTTGGCACCTCATGATTCGATTCAGATTCAGAGGCCAACGATTCGATCTAAACTGATTATCTATGCATCTTGATGCAACAATTTTTACAATTTTTTTATGTACATTTCCATGCGTGATTTAAAAAAATATACAGTATCTCACAAATGTGAGTACACCCCTCACATTTTAGTAAATATTTCATTATATCTTTTAATGGGACAACACTGAAGAAAGACACTTTGCTACAATGTAAAGTATTAAGTGTACAGCTTGTATAACAGTGTAAATGTGCTGTCCCCTCAAAATAACTCAACACACAGCCATTAATGTCTAAACCGCTGGCAACAAAAGTGAGTACACCCCTATGTTAAATTCCCATAGAGGCAGGCAGATTTTTATTTTTAAAGGCCAGTTATTTCATGGATCCAGGATACTCTGCATCCTGATAAAGTTCCCTTGGCCTTTGGAATTAAAAAACAAAAAAACAACAAAAAAAAAAACAATATATATTGATTATTAACTTATCACGATCAATAATCGAATCGTTGTAGAGAGAATCGCGATGCGTAAGAATCGATTATTTTTCCCACCCCTATTAACTATGCCCTTGTAGCCGAGCTGCACCAATCACATCAGTGTATCTGATATAGACGGGCCAGAGGCGAGCTAAACAGATGAAGACAGTTTAATCTACCAGTTAGCGCCGCTGGTAGCTAAGCGTATGGGGCTCTGGATACGTCACCCCGTGTATTGTTGTGATTGGTCGTAGTGTTATCCAATTGCGTGCAGTGAGATTTTCAAATGCATGCTTGGTGCCGCCCCTCGAGTTGGGCCATTTTCATTACTCAATGCCAGACCCTTAATCTTTCGGATTTGAGTCTGGATTTCCAGGCTAAGATGTTGGTAGGATTGAATGGGCAACACTGTTAAATATGACTTCTACTAGGCCTGCAGCCATCGATTATTTTAGTCAAGTATTCTACCGACTATTGCAGCAATTAATCAAGTAAACGGATAAGAAATACTTTTTTTTTTTTTTTTATTAAGGAGCAATAGTAAATATAAGAGAAAATAAGGTCTTTTAAAATTAACATCAAACCCAATCAGCTAACTTTGTGTCACAGCAGTGTGTGAGCTAATCCGTTGGTGGGGCCTTTTGCCGCCAGATAAGCGGGGAGGTCTCATCTCAACTAGCGATCATATTTATTTACGTCAAATGCTAATGTTAACGTTACCTTGTGTCGGAGACGCTCCGTGGACTGTGAGCGCAACATTAGACTGGAAGCTTTCTGCTGAGATGCTGAAGCCTTGACATTGTGCTAATGTGGTAGGCTAGTTTGGTTTTACAATAAAAACACTATAAATCATTTTTGTTTTGTTTCAGCTTGAACATGATCCCAAACTTTCTGTCGTTTTCTCTGGCCTGTGTCTTTTCTTCGCCCCTAACTATTTTCTCTCTCATCCTCGATTTTGCAATCCCTACCCTCTTCTCCACGTCACCTGTACACAGCCCGTAAGTGCGTTGTGTGACAGTAATCATCATCCTTGTGAACACAGTGGGCTGTAAATAGTCTAGTTTTATGTGGTTACCGTTATATGGGTTGTGTGTGTGTGTGTGTGTGTGTGTGTGTGTGTGTGTGTGTGTGACAGACAATTACTTGAGTTACTCAAGGAATCGTCTACTCCATTTTATGGATAGGTAGGAAACATTTACCGGATGGATTACTTTCATTGTCTTCAGTACAGTCAGCTGTCAGAGTGAGCAGTCCAGGCAGAGGTGCCAGCAGGGGTAGTTAGCACGGCAGCAGGCCAGTTCACACTTGTGTGGTGCCATGTAGTGTAGGTCAGCTTTACATAAGCTTTGTGTTTCCATGAGACAACCTAATCCAGATTCCTACAAACACAAAGACACTTACTTAGCCGGACACACACACACACACACACACACACACACACACACACACACACACACACACACACACACACGCACACACATACACAAATACACAAACAAGCAGTCCTCGCTTGTCACATTGAAGGATTGATGTGATGCTCTGTGTGTGTGCGTGTGTGTTTGTGTATGACAGACAATGTGGGAAAGTCTCTTTTTTATGCAAAAAGAGACACTTGATTGGAGCTTTGGCAGCAGCACCAACACACACTGAACCCGGCATGTCTGCCAGCTAGCTGCCAATCTCTCCCCCTCTCTCTCTGCTCAAGTGAAGTCCTCCAGGTTTTTGGAAGATTAAATTACCCCGTTGGGCAACCTGCTTTTGAAGTAGTGAGAAGATGCTCCTATGCTAACACGTAGGTGTCAACTGGTGCTCCAACTAAGTAGTATTTTCATTAATGATTCATCTGCTGAATGTTGTCTTTTAGTAATTTATTAATCATTTGGTCAGTCACAATTTCCTAAACCCCAAGGTGACAAATTAATATATTTAAGTCAAGCAATTTCAGACAAGCCATGCTCGAAACTAAAGTGTGACAACCCCAGAGGGACAATCCTCATCTCCATACAGGAGTTGAGTGTTTATTTTGAAATTGGGTGAGAGAGGTGGAAAGTAGCAGATTCTCAGTACAGAAATAACTCACTAATGGCTATCAAATGTGACTCTTTCATTCATTTGAGTTCTTTTTTTTCATTTGAGGAGTTCTATTTTTAAAGACACGTGTAAATGATGTAACAGAAAAGAAAGTTTTGTATTGAACACGCTTTGTTGACAGTAGTAAATGTCACTTTGAGTACCATTTTGATATTTTCCTGCAAAAGACAACTGCCAGTGTTTCCCATTCATTAACTAGACTGTGGCGCCCCGCCATAGTCTAATTTGTCCCCCCACAGTTTTACAACAAACCGAAAATATTATGACGCTTCTCATATTAACGTAAAAGATCTCTCGTTGTGTTTTTTGCCATTGCTTCAGCAAAGTATCTCTCAGTCAGTAATGCCACCCTGAATAAGCACCAAAGAAGAAGAAGCCCCCACCCCCACCCATAAATGTATTAGTATTTTAGTATATTAGTATTAACCCCGCTGTACGCGACGCGAGCACGCTCACACACACAGACAGGCTGCAAAGTTCACGGCTGCATCCGAGACAAGATTATACCATGTCCGAAACTCATTGGCAACATCGTTTGTGGTAAGTAACGTTAACTATCGTCACAGTATCCGCTGCAGTTATCCACTAGTCAAGACACAATTATCAATATGCAAACAGATAGCGTTACTGCAGTAGTTATTATTGATAATTAATGTTAATCTAATGTTAGCTGACGTGTTAGCTGACGTGTTAGCTAACGGCGTTAGCTGTTAGTTGCCTCTCCCCGCTTGTGTTGACTGACATTTCTGGTTGCATGTTGTGAAAAACAATGTATGCGTTAACGTATGTAACGTTAATGTTATATTCAGCGTATACGTTAGCTACGTTAGCTAATTATCTAACCTTAAAGGCAAGAAATGCGGATTTTCAACCGGTGTTTTTTTCAACCCAATGTGCGTTATTAGATGAATGGTGTTTGGCTTCCCTCCATTGCACATGACAAACTAGGCTACATAATCTTCTTAACGAAAATAAGAGTACAAACAGTGTGCTCCAAATGCACCTTTTATTATTTTTTATTCATTTAGCTAACTGTATTTACCTTTTATTTTGAGGTCAAACAGGCTGCAGCTGGCTGCCTGCCCGAGGGTCTCCATCACTCATTTAACTACAAGAAGGCATCAGAACTGTTCTTCTCAAAGCCCAGGAACATTTAATGTCCAAATTCAAGGTGCAACTTTTGTCAATGGGGAGGTAGGGAGAGTTAGAATAGAATATATCTTTGTATATAACTTGTCTGTTCAACTTCAGACAGTGAGCAAGATTACCTTTTATCTTTTGTCCTGCAAGTAAAGTATATTTGTAATTTATTTTCACCATATGACCAGGTATCATCCAGTAGAAACCCTTTTCATTAAATAACGTTTAATGTAATAATTGTTAACTGTAAAAATTATGTCTAATGGATGCTTTTGACTTAAGCTGCAAAGCAAGCTTTCCTTTGCTGTCTCAGAGAACGGTCTGAATGAGTGCTTAATGTCCATGTTTGATAAAATAAATATTAAATGTATAGACTGGATGCCTGCTCTATATGTAATAAGTGTATAGACAATTCGATTATTATCAGGTTGCAGAGTTAATAGGGATAGAGGGAGAGAAATGTGTGAAGTTGATCAATACCCTGTCCTCTACTCTCCTCATCCCTGTGATGGATAAAAAATAAACCAGTTCAACACAGGCAACCACTTTTGCTTAATTTCTTTGATGCATCAAATATATGCTGGTCTATTTTGTGTTTTTAACATTTGTGAACTAAACCCCGTCTCGTTTACCATGCATTGTGGGTGTGACTTTTTTGCTGTGTCATCACCATGCATATCTATAACAATGTGTTTAGGATTAAATTGCTTACAAGACAACATTGTTTACAAAAGCACAGATTCTTCATAGATCTAGCTTCTTAATGTTGCTCTCAAAGTGCTCCAGATTGATGCATTTAACTTTAAAATGTACAACATTTTCTTCTGGGGGACCATGCCCCCACACCCCTAGAGGGTCGGAGGTCCAACCCACATAGTCTCACAAAAGCCTATCGGAAACACTGTTTTACTAACAGTTTATTGTTTGCTTCGAGTCATCTAATGACTGCAAACTGCCTTGACTCCAGTACTGAGATCCAGGATTACCTCACTTATCTGTGCTCTTGAAGTTGACCTCTCGTCTTTTCAAGGGTAGGGAGAGTAAATAAAAAAACAAGGTTGAATACATGGGCCATAAACAACTAGCATGTCGTTGATAAAGCACTTGGCATTGTACATTAGCTGGCCCTGACTGCTTGTATTCATTTGTACAGGGGAGGGCAAAGGGCCAAGGATACCTACAAGGCAACAATTTAATGTCTCCACCTAGATGACGGGAGACGTAACACCTGCATGATAAGACATTGTTGCCTCAAGTGCTCCCATCCCACCGAGGTCATGGGAGGAAGTTAACACATAACACAAACTCACATTCATACACTCACACCTAAGGATAGGCTCTAATGCAGTATGGACAGGCTGACATTGTTTTCGGTCTGTGCTGAGATGTTTGGGTTAATGATTTAGGTAAACATGTGTTTACTGCGCCCATAATATCTTTGTTTACATTGAAGGTTCAGCTAACCAGCATGAGTTTAAATACACTACACTGTACTGTTTAATCCTAAATTCTCCTCAACTGAGATTTCTTTAAATGCTTCTGTGTAAGTCATCAAAGTCTCCCGAACCTTCTTCACGTATGTGAATATGAGTTGTGCTGCTCCTGAGTTTTTTTATAGGCTAACAGCTGGTATTTCCCTAGTCCGTGTGTTGCTCCAGGGGCTGTTTGGAAACTTAGTCAGTTGTTGACAAGTGTGATGGCTCATATTTAATATCAGAAAAGATAAGCGTATTCATGGACTCTGTGATACTTTGACATGTATTGTAATGCTTTTTAAAGCTTCCCCAGTCCGCTATCTCCATTGAATAGACTACATGTCAAATTTCTTGTTTTACCTAGGAGACTCAGGTTATCATCTCATGTCCATGAAAGGAAAAACTCACAGATTGTTCCATCATCAAATAAAATAAAAAGTGTAAGTGGTAATCTTAGATCAGTGTTAAAATGCTGATGGGCTGAAGAACGCTGACCTCAGCTGTTGTGTTCTTGACAGTTCTGTTAGGGAGTGGGCCATCACATTGACTAGTCTAAGCTCAGTAATTGATCACTTTTGGCTGTGGTTCAGGAGTGGTATATGGCTCACCTCACCTGACCTGCAGCTAAAGGATAGCCACTTGTCAACTGACAGATTTCTACCTGCTACACAGCGTAGTGATATGCTCAGTTTTTAAGTTTCTTGTTGGGCTTCTGTTGTAGAATGTTTGTTTTTTATTTCCTCTGCTGAGGGACAGTTGGGGTCCAGCTAACTGACCTTCTGTTACGCCAAACCCACAAAAGTCTGTCCCAATACCCAGACTCTTATCTGTCTTCCTGACAGGTCTTAGTTCAGGATAGCCCACTGCTATTTGTAGCAAGCCGAACCTCCATGAGTGAACCTTTTCATTGATGTGGGTTAAAACGAAGGTGTCAAACACTGATGGAAAATGCAGTTACAGAGGAACTACTATGCACTCTCAAGGAATGTAACTTTTTAGTAGTTAGTTTTTTGGTAGTAAATATTGTAAAGCCTTATCAGTCCGTTTGTAATTATACCAGATTTTTTGTTTCAGTTCCCAAAGATGCTTCCTTCTCGTCAAGCAGTCAGCTGCCAGTTTATTATGTACAGCTAGCTAAAACTAATGCAGTCTAAGCAAATCCAGTCCTACAATTTCCCGAAGCTCTGGCTTAAGATGTGGCATTAAATGGCATTGGAGTAGACCATGCAGCACAATCCTTTTTATGTATTAAGCCACATTTCATGCAGTTTACGACATATGGTTTGCTTGAGAACTTGAAAACATTGCTCTATAGTTAAAACTAGACAAAAAATGAATTAGGAAAAAAATCTCAAAAAAACACTTGTCAGCAGCGAGGCAGCAGGCTGACAGAGATAACAATAGGCCAGCTGCCATTGCTTTAGGTGTTGATGGTCTTCCAAAGCACAAGAAAATCCTTGCAAATTTTGAGACAGGGCTTGTTTGAGAAGCGCATGCATTTCTGCTGGGTATCACATACAGGAAAGCAGCAAATAAAAACAGATTGAATGGGGAATTTATTTTTGGCTCCAGTCTAATGTCAGATGTCTATAGGATGTAACTATTTCAATAGAGCCACATTCTCTGCACCCAACAGTACACAGCAGAGGAGATAGAGAGCTCTTACAAAAACATGTGTGGGCTGATTCAGAAAAACACAAGGGTGAGTCACAGCTCACCAAACTATTTACTGTTGCTTCTCCTCTCCTCTAGGAAAGTGTATGTGCATGTGTTCTGCATCTATGTGATTGTTTAGTGTGTGTGCATCAGTGTTCATGTGAAATACCACTCAGTCTTTGTGTGGGAGTGTATGCTTTTGTGTGGGTATCATTTACAGTTTTATGTGCTTGTGTTTTTAAAAAAAAATCCCCCTTAGTGTCTTTCACTTTGCTATTTCCTATGTGATGTTTAGTGCATCCTAGGCTTTATTTTGTGACTTAATGCTGTTAATTACTTTCTTTTATCCAATTCAGTTCCATAGAAGAATGTGTGGGCATAGAAATACAGCTAACATGCCTGTCAGTTGGAGAAACACTGTTCTAGGAGAAAAATCTCAGGAAATGCACTGGAAATATTTCAATAAGTATATTATATTTCAATAATATAATTGTAATCTTGGTAATACAGTAATAAGAAGTAGCAAGTTTATTTTATTTGTGAAATAAAAAATGAATGAATAACAAATAATGTACCTGTACATAAGCACATATACTTATTGAGAAGCTGATCAAAATGATAAAAGGCCTCTTATTGACTTGATTATAGGCCTGATACAATATACAGTATAGGCCAAAACTCCATGGTATTCTTGAGTTTGTGAGCAGTGCAGACAGTGGGACTCACCTTGCTCATTATCAGAGAGCCAAAACCGCTGAGATGATCCAAAGACAGCCATCTTCCCACCTAGTGCCTATCAGGTGTGCCTATCCCAACACCCACCACTTCCTTGTCCACAAGGGTTTCAAAATGAAATAGATGTCAGTCATATATCACGGATATTGCCAAGCCTTCTCTACGTTTTCCTCTTGCATCTCTCCATCAGGAATTCTTCATGCACTAATGACAGGCCGCACAGTCTGATACCAAAGTACAGCTGCCATTTGAGAGATCTCTTCAATCAAAGTGCAATAATCTATGACGGAGCTGAATAGAAAAGAGGTTCCCAAAGGTTCTTGATGGGCTTTCAGGCAGTCCCCAGCAGAATTAAATGGAAATGTTTTAAGCCCTGGCTCAAATTTGGTGTTATGGGCTGCACATTTTGCCTGGTATGTCATTTGTTATGTGTTACAGTGTCATAATATCACAAAACAATGTATATAGTTATTATTTTAGTTATTCTATAGAAATCCCTTCCTAACAAGAGGAAACCGTCAAACATACTGTACATGCGGATACTGAACACAGTACATAAGCTTACATAAATTGCTTTGTTTTACAGCCCCTGTCAGGATAATTGCATCTTGCATCACTTTATTGAAATGCTTTAATATTTCTGCTCTGTATTCCATCCTGCTCCTCTTAATGGCTTGTCTTGATGAAACACAGAGGTTGATGATGACGACCCCTAAGGTTTAGGTAAATGACAGCGCTGCAGAGGAATAAAATCCTCGTTTTTCTTTCTCAACTAAATGAGAAGCAGGCAGAGAGCACTTAGCACATTATAACCTTCTTTATGCTTGCATTAACGCATGTTTTGGATAATGGCATTGTGTTTAGAAAAATACTAAACCCATGTCAGGTATAAATGCACCTAAATTATGTTAAAAGTCCATTTATTCACGCCAGGGATAGTCTGAGAGGCATTTAGTCACATTAACAACAACAGGGGGTTAATGAAATGTCACTATGCTCCAGATTAACCAGAAATGTCAGGCTTCTCGAAGCTGTAAAACAAGCAAGATGAGGATTATAGTCTCGATTAAAAGGGTAAATGTTATCTGAGATAGTGATGTGCGTAGTCTGCATTTTGACAAAGGAAAGAAAACAAAATGCGTGCGCCTGGGTAGCTCACCTGGTAGAGCGTGTGCCCATATATAGAGGTTTACTCCTCGATGCAGCGGCCCCGGCTTTGACTCCGACTTGCGGCCCTTTGCTGCATGTCATTCCCCCTCTCTCTCTCCTTTCCTGTCTTCAGCTGTCCTGTAAAAATAAAGGCCTAAAATGCCCAAAAAACAATCTGTTTTTTTTTTTATACTGGAGATATAATTAAATTGAATTTGAATCACGCTGAATGAATTTATTATCTATTTAAACACAGTAAAGGTACAAATGTATAAAATTGACAAAATGCTGAGTCACCATTTGGCTGACGTCTGATTTTAGTTTTTTATCGCCTGGCATGCTGGCTTTCCCAGTTTCCCACCGTATTGCTGGAAGTGTCACCAGACGCTTTGTAAAGTGAGTGATCTGTGGTTCTGAACTTGTTGGAGATCTGTGGGAATTCAGAGAGTAAAAGCTTACAAGTTAGACCCATGAACGGAACATGAATTATTCCCTCATTGTTTTGAAGTGTTGCGTTTTATCTTTTCAGCAGTCGTCTTTGGGGGAGCAAATCGTCCCTCTTTCAGTTATGCCATAAACACTCAAGCCTACACACATGCAGACCCACACACAAAGCAAAAGCAGATGCACACATTAACACATTCACACATACATGTACCTAATGTATGCATATACACAGACATCCCTTGACTAGATGATGTAACTCTTTAATCTGATTCTGTTTCTGAACCTTTTTGAATGCTGTCATCGTATGTTACTCAGTCAGTTGTGTGTGTGTGTGTGTGTGTGTGTGTGCGCGTGTGCCCTTCTTCCTCTAAAGAAACCTGTGGGTTGACAGGGGGAGGGGAAGCAGCTCCCTTCTTTTAGGCCTTAATCTTTGACCATCTGCTCTGGCCAAACCCTATTTTAATCACGCCCTACCTCACACAATGTACTGCACCTCACTATACGTATGCTGTCAGCTGAACTACCTGTTCAGTCAAAACATCTGAGGTAATAATAATAATACATTTCATTTTAGGGTGCCTTTCAGGACACCTAAGGTCGCCTTACAGTGCATTAAAAGCAGTAAACATAGAGGCAAAAACAATAGGTTAGGGTTAGGTACAGGTACAAGAAAGTACATGCAATTTGTAAATGGAATAACAGGTAGAAGAAAGTTACACAAGCCAGCCACAGATAACATACTCATGGTAAAAGAGGATTGCTTGGCAGAGGAACTATTTGTTTGTCATTTGTCCATGCCCTAAACACAAAAGTGGGGGTTAAAAAAAGTCAACAAGCAATTACATGAAGCAACAACTCAAAGAGATCACATGATACATTTAAAAAAAACAATCTGCTTTACAATCTTCCTGACTAAAATGGCAATAAATAAAAGAAAAAATAAGCATTAAAGAAGCTATTTTTTCATTGAGAGAAATGGAAATGCCAATGTAGATAAACGGCTTTTGAGAAACTACTATTACAAGAAGCGGCATCACTTCTATGTCTTGAAATTATGACATATGGAAGGAGATCAGGGACCATGTGCACAATGCACACATCCTCCTGAAGTGCACTACAGGCAACTCTGAAATAACTTCCCTCAGAGCAAATATGCAACTCAACTGTATACTACTGACTTACTTTGTACTTCTACTTCAAAGCAAAACATTGTACTACATTTACCTGACAGAGATATGTTACTGGTTACATTACAGATTCAGAATTTTACTCACCAAGTATCATAAATAAATGATGATGCATTATTATTATTATTCATTAAGCTATTCAGCATTCTATTAGAGTTGAAATCTCCACCTTGAACAGACATTAAGTTAATTTAAATTACACTTTGCTGATAATGCCTCTCTTTTTACTTTTTTTACTCTAAGTAAACATTTGTATGCAGAACTTGTACTTTGCGGTCGAAGGCGGTTTGACCATACGGCATAGGTAAAGGGCCTTGTAAATTTGTGTGTTTTTTATAATTTCTTTTTATAAAAAACAACTGTTTTTTTTTTCAATCAGGCGCTGTTCGGCTGGGGCGCATCTGGAGATTCGCCGTGTTGCTTATTTTTTCCACATAGCCGTCACACTTTATGGTAATAGTAGGCGATGTGGCCCAGGCAGGGGAAGCAGGAAGCCCAGCTCAGCCTGCTGGGGAAGCTGCTCATATACAGTGCGCAGTATGGCCAAAGAAATGTGCGCAACGTCGGGCAACAAAACAATGTGCTGGAGAGACACGGAGCCTAGGCGTTCATCTACCATGTGTTTGTGTACGATTAATTTCATCATTTGCATGAAGGGTAGTCTGTTGTGAAGCTCTGGAGTAATAACAATAGACCTAGCATCTTATTAAGTAACGTTAAAGCAAGGATTTACGTTATTAGTGTTAGAAATAAGTTGGCAAACTTACAATATGAGTTGGGAGAGTGACGATGTTACTGACCTTTAGGAGATCCATTTGTGCTCGTCGTTTATCAACCTTTATTGTGTTTGTTTAGTTTCATTCATATTTATAAATAACTTTAATAAATATAATAAATATGTCCAAACTGTTTTGCGCACATTTAGAGTAAGGAATGCGACTAATACTAATAATTGGATATCACTTAATCTCCCTCTGCCTATAATCTAAATATGTATGGCAAAATATACATGGATTACAGTTAAACAAGGCAGGTTCAGGGAGAGTTGTACAACAAAAGGTAAAAGGGCTTGATCATGACATTTTGTTAGGATAATATATTTATAAACCTAGTCATCCATCGTCTCCATCTGCCTCTACTGACTTCACCTTTCACCTGTCTTAACATAATAACTCACAATGAAAACCATAAAGGTTACCAAAAGTAAGGCACACAAAAGAACCTGCACACAGAGCAGCACAACCAATACAGTGATTATTAGATTACCAGTATTAGGGGTGGTTTATATATGATTAAGTGTGAGTGGGAACCTCCCTACTGGAGGAAATTACAGGATTACACTAGCCGAACAGAGGATGGGATTATTCT